>NC_067398.1:659895811-660095811 GCF_016432865.1 Antechinus flavipes | reverse complement strand
CAGGGAAATGAGACCTCGTGAGCGGCACCGGCTCCAGTCACGGGTCTGGCCACGTGGCGGCCACGTGACCCCGTCATCGGGAGGGTGCGCGCATTCAGGCCTGTGGCGCCTGCGCGGCTGGGAATGGCGGCTCCGTCACAGCCCAGGCCAGCCTTCAGGGCGGGCCGGGCGCAGATCCTGCCATTCCTCCCCTTGCCGTCAGAGGGCGCGTGGGGGCGGGGGCATCTGGACAATAAGGCCCGGCGCTACAATCCAGTCCCCCTCACTCCCTGAGACGCTGCTAACGTTATCACTGACGTACAGATGGGGAAACTGGGGGGGGGTATCATGGAAGCCAGGATTAGAGAGGGCGGGCTGCCGCCGGCAAGTTAGTCCCAGCCTCCCAGTGCGCCCGGGACCGGAAGCCAGCCCTCCCGGCCCCAGCTCGCCCTTCTTTTCCTGCCTTGGGGCATATTCCGAAGGGGCTGACCCAGGCTGGGAAGGAGGGGATAGTCGGCTAGCTCCTATTGCCCCATGAAGCCCAGGGGACACCAAGAATGGCGGCTCATCATCACAGGGCAGCCCGGGGAGGGAGACCACATTCATTCCCCCCTCCCAGCTGTTCCCCAGGAGAGTGCTCCCCTTGTCTGCAATCCAGAAAGGAGGCCTCAGGGCGGAAGTGGGGTCTGGCTCTTACCTATCAGGTTTGCTTTTCCAAGAAGCAGCAAGTAGAGGGGAAAAGAGACGTGGTTAGGAAGAGAGGGGAGGGGCAGGCTGGATGTCAGATGGCCAAGAGGCCGGGCAGGAAGATCCCGGGCCAAAAATGGCTGTTTGTCCCTCCAATGTGCCCAGTCCCAAATGGGGCCCTCCTGATATGAATCCTGTGCTCTCCTGAAGGCTTACAATCAAACTCCCCCGTTCTCATCCTTCCTGGCCGGGCTTAGTCCCCGTCACCCACCAGCTTGCAGAGATCCCTCCCTCTTGTGGACACCTCCCACAGTGACCAGATGAGAATCCGGGGTCTCGTCCTCCACAGACCTCTTCTTGTTTTCTGGCCATGACCTTATTTCCCAAACCACATGGGGAACCCCGAAGCCTAGGCCCGCCTTTTTCCGTCTCATGGAATCGGCAGGACTTGGAGCTGCCCGAACCCTCAGGGCCCCGAAGCCCAGTGCCCGCCTGAATCTTCGCCCTCACATCTCCCCTAAATGGGTCAGCTAGCTTCTGCCTGAGGAGTCCGTGGCTTCCACACCTGCCCCGCTGGGCGTTAGGGGTTTCTTCCTCACGGGGAGCTAATATTCCTCTTGCTAACTTCCATCCACATCCTACTGTCCCTGGTGCTGACCTGGGAGGCCAAGGAGGGAAATTCTTGTCCCTCTCCACAGGACAGGGCCTCGGGTGTTTAAGAGATGGACCTCCCGCTCCCCTTTGGGGCCCAGCTCTGGTCCCGCTTCCCTAGCCTCCGGCACACAGACACGTTCCTCAGCCCCGCGGCCATGCTCTCCTCAGCCTCTGAGCAGGAGGCCTTTCCGTGAGGGTCAGGGTTGCTGCCATCTGGACCCTGTCTAAAGGCAGGGCCTCGGCTTACTTCTTCCCTCTCTTCCCTGCCAAGGTCTGCCTTTTGGAACTGGAAGTGGTTCTGGATTGTCCAGGGGGGCCCACTCAACTTCCAGACAGGAAACCTGTGGCCCAGTTTTCCTGGTCACCCAATGAGCCCGAGGTCAGGCTTCCTGGGCCCGGCCCCGTGGCCCTCCCGGGGAGCAGCTGAGCGAGGGGACTTACTTCTTATAGAGCAGGATGGCGATGACGATGCAGATGATGAAGACTACGGCCAGAACGGGCCCAATGACCCAGATGAGGCCCTCCTCCCCATCGATGATAGGCTGCGGGTCAGGATTGTCCAGCTGGATGGGGTCGGAGAAAGGGCTGGCCGCGAAGGTCTGCAGGGGTAAAGCAGCAGAGGTCAGCCTTCCTGCCCACCCCCTTCCCCTCTTGTTCACCTCCATCCCCCTCCTTGCCAGGGCTTCTCGGCCCTGGGATCACTAAAATGATAGGACCAGGACCCCCTTGACAAATCCCCTCTCTGTGACATTCAGTCCGCTCATCTGTGAAACAGAGTTATAGTCCCTCAGAAGGGGGTGAAGAAGATAATGGTAGCTCTCATTTTGAGGGGGCTTTTAGGCTTACTTTCTTTTTTTCAACAATAAGACCAGGAAGATAGAGATAAACCCATTTTACAGATGGGGACTCTGAGGCTTCAGGAACTTAATCTGGCTTCCCAGTTAGGCTGGAGTTTGAACCCTGGCCTCCAGACTTCCAGTTCAGTGCTCTTTCAACTACACCTTAGTTGCTTTTCTAGGCTGTCTCAAGCTAGTTCAATGGCCAGGCCCCTGGGAAAGGCTGGTACAAACAGAAGGTGGTGGTCTTTTCCCCTCTATCTCTGGAGTAATACGAGGAGATGGGGGAAAGCCCCCCCCAAAGGGAGCCGTGGGCGCAGAGCATTTCTCAGGACAAGTCTCAGAGCTTTGCAGGCAGAAAGAACAGTCCTGAAGTATTCTCTCCATAGGTAAGACAGAAAGCTCTGCGGGGTCACTCAGCAAGGGCTTGGGGGGCTCTTTCCACAAGGGCTGCAGAAGGCCACTGACGCCCTTCCTAAGCTACAGAGCAGGCCCCGGGATCCATCTGGGGAAAGGGAGACGCAGGTCCTAATAATGGTGGCCAACACTCCCACAGCTTTCACCAGGGAACGGGCACTGTGCCGAGTACTCTACAATTATTATCTCACTTGATCCTCACCACAGTCATGGGAGTTGGGCGCTATTACTGTCCCCACTTTACAGCTGAGTAAATGGAGGCAGACAGAGGTCAGATCACATGGCCAGGAAGTGTCTGGGGCCAGATCTGGCTACAGCCCTCTGACCCCAGAAAGGGGACCGGGGAGCAGGGAGGGGGAGAAGGAGGGGAGAGGGTGAGCTCAGGAGAGGCTCACGGGCTCTGTCTTCTGCAGCACCGCCAGGACGAAGAAGACGTATCTCTGGCCGGCTTCGAGGCCTTTGTTGTCAAAGCCGCTGTAATGTCTCTGGTCCCCCAGTTCGAAGCGGGAGGGCAGGGAGTAGAAGCGGGCAGCAATGTAGGGCTTGGGGGAGTCCAGCTGGCGGGAATGGCGTAGGCTCCTCCGGTGCAACCGTGAGATGTCCTGGATCAGCTAGGGAGGAGTGCGAATGGGCGCTGACTCCCAGGCCTCTGCTGCCTCCTCCCAGAGGCCCTCCCCACCTGCCTGCGGGACCCCCAGGCCCCTCGCCCCAAGGGTTCTCCCTCACCTCTTCGAGGTCCATGTCCTCGGGGCTTGCTGGGGGATTCAGGAACTGGCCCCCCCGAGTCTTCCGTAAGGGCACCACCACAATGAAGTAGCTCCTGGGGGGAGTGAGAAGCAGTGAAGGCCCCCTCAGAGAGAGCCTGGGGGCACCTGGGGTCCCAGCCTCGGTCTGAGCCCGCCTGACTCCTGGTGTGGGGGGGTGAGATGCAGGGAGTACCCTGGGGGGCCTGGGCCTTCCTGGTGAGGGCGGCTCCGTTTGGGGGGGACGGCAACGTACTGGACGGGCACGGGGCTCTGGCCGTCGGGGAGCTGCACCAGCACCCGGCCGTCGGCCTCCGGCTTGTGGGCGATGGCGGGTTTGGAGCTCAGCATGTTGAAGGCCGTCCAGGCGGTGACGGTCTGCTGCAGGCCGCCCATGCTGTTCCCGCGGTTGGTCAGCACAAAGTTGTAGAAGGTGCTCGGCTTGAGGTTGGTGATGAGCTTCTTGGTGGTGCGGCCGTCCACGTCGATGTTGAGCCCGTTGTACTGGATCTGGGCGTGGGGAGGGAGGCGGGCTCAGGAACAGCCTGACCGGGGCCTCCCCCGTGAGCCCCCTCCTGAGAGCTGCGAGCTTCCCTCCCCCACCACCAGGGCCCAAAGACCCGGGGGCTCCCCGCTGTGGGGAGGGGGCCAAGCTCTGCTCTCCAGGCCCTCCTTTTGGAGGCGCAGCCCTGAGCACCAGTGAGCTGCCTTCCCTCCTGACAAAGAGGGGGTGCTGGGCCAGCGAGCACGCGCCCATTCCCCGGCACGTGCACCTGGGGAAGGAAAGGGGGGACTCACCTTGTACGGGGTGTGGGAATTATAGTTCTCAGGGAACTCCCAGCTCAGCAAGACCGAGGTCTTCATCACCATCTTCACCTTGAAGTTCTTGGGGGAGACTGCACCGTCACGGGAGGAGCCAGGGCAGGCGGGAGGGCAGGGAGAGACAGGGAGAGAGAAGAGAGCCCAGTGAAGGCCGGGGAGGAGGGGCTGGGGGTGGCGGGGCCGTGGCCTTGGGGAGAGAAGGAAGCCCAGTCGTCCCCTGTCGCCTGCTCGTCCTGCGCCGACTCGCGCTTCTAGCCATCCTGCTTCCTGCCTACCCGGCTGGGCCCTCTCTACCTAGTCCCGGAGGCCCGGGCTGAACGGCGTTGGCGGGGAGAAGAGGGGGAGCAGAGGGAGGGGCAGACAGAGGGCACGGGGAGGCGAGGCGCTGCCCCCCGCAGCACAGAGCGCGTAGAAAAAGGCGCTTCCCACCTGTCGGGGCCTGGCCCCGCCTGGTGCCGCCGGGCGTGTCTGAACTCGGCTCCGAGAGCATCGTCGAGAAGGAAGGAAAACACCAGAAACCAGCGGACTTACCTGAGCAAGGTGGGCTGGGGGAGGGGGGGAGAGGAGGAAGAAGGAGGTCTTCAGCTGCTGTCGGGGCCGGGGGGCGGCTGGGCCGCTCGCGGCTTCCAACGCCAGCCCCGGCCAGAGAGGAGGGCAGGAGAAGTGCTAAGTCCTACCTTGGTCCGGGAGGAACGTCCGATAGCGGACAGTGGGGCTGTAGGGCCCGGGGCCCTGGCTCGTGTGGGCCCGGATTTTAACATCATAGGCTGTGTTGGGCTTGAGGCCGTGCAGGGTGAACGAGTTCTCCGGGGACGCGGGAAGCTCCGTCTCCACGGGCGGCCCCGCCGAGCCGGCCTCGCGGAAGGCCACGGTGTACTTGACGATGGCCCCGTTCCTCTCGGCCGGCACGGGGGGCAGCCAGCGGAACTGCACCGAGGCGGCCGACACGTTGCCGGCCTCCAGGATGTGCGGGTAGCCCTGCGGCACGTCCTCGGGGATGCTGAGCTCCTGGGCCGCCTCCTCCCCGAAGCCCGCCCGGCTCTTGGCAGCCAGTCTGAACACGTACGTGGCCCCCTTGTGGATGCTGGTGGCTGTGTATTGGTCCTCCGAGGCCGGGAACTCCAGGGTGGCTAAGGGGGACACGTCCTTCCGGCCAAACTGCAGCCGGTAGCCCAGGACCTGGCCCTCGGACCCCGGGGCTGGCTCCCAGCGCACCTGCAAGCTGTTGTCCAGGCTCTGGTGTATGGAGAGGCTGGGCTTGCCCAGGACTGAAAGACAGGACAAAGGAGGGAGAAGAGACGTGGCTCCCATCAGTCTGGGAAGGTCGGCGGCAGGAGGCAGGAGACCCCATTTTCTCGGTGGAGAAACGGAGTCTCACATTTCCCAAGGCCCTGATCTGAGGAACGGAGCCCAGAACTGGACTGGCGGCTGTGAGCCCCGGGAAGGGCTGGGGAGGCAGAGCCCGGAGCTGGGGAGCCAGCCCCGGGCCTGGCTGCTGGGGACCCCCCCCCCCGGGACTCCTTCCTGGGAAGCGCAGCGCTGCCTTGGAGAGGAGCACTGTTGTTCCCTCTGGGGGTGGGGTGGGGTGGGGAGGAGAGCTGTCCTAAGTGCTCCCGTAACCAGCTGGGCCGGCCAGACTGTTGGCACAACCAGCACAACTGGGGGGCGGGGGAGTGTTTTATTTCCCAATTGCTTTGGACACGAAGGAAGAAAACGGGGTCTGTTAGAGAATGTAAATGAAGGGCGCCGCCAGCCCCGCCTCTCCTTGGGGAGAGCACGCCCGGGTCTGGCAGAGAGAGGGCCCGAGGGCGGCTGGGGAGACCAATGTGGGGGGATTCTGGGGGCTTTGGAGGAAATAGCCTGGCTCGATGACTTGGTTTCCAGCCTGTAATAGGAGTAGGAATGTAGAACAGCTCTGTGGGGGAACGAATGTCGGACCCCGAGGCAGAGGGTTCGGGTTTCCGGCCGGACTTGGCCACTGACTGTTGCTGGGCACCTGCCCCGTAACCAGGCTGCCCTTAGTGCTCTCTAAGGTCCTGACAGCTTGTAGTTTAACATTCTCCTAGCGGCTCCACCCGATGGCCCAAGCTCACTCTCTCTAAGATGAGGAGCAGGGCTGGTCCTGGGGAACAGCCCCGGCCCCTTTCTCCTTTCATTAGTTCCAGAATGTCCCCATTATTGCAAAAGACTCTTCCCAGTCATTCCCCCTCTTGTCTCTCCCCATCTAACCCCTCTTGCACAGGATTCCTGATTAAGTACCACTCCCAGCCAGAAGATTTCTTCATTCCCTCACCTGCTCAAGCATCTTCCCTGGCTCCCCACTGCCTGGAGGATGCAGCATTTCAGGCTCTCCTCCACATTCCTCCAGCTCCACTTGCCCAGGCCCCCCTCCCCATATGTCCCCCCTGTTGCAGCTTGGCTGAGGTCCTCCCTCCCACACCTCAGCATCTCGACCCTGCTCTGATGACTCCTCATGTGCTCCAGGTTCTTCAGGGCCCACCTCCTCCAGGAAGCTCCTCAGGAGCTGCTCCTCCTCCCTGAGTACTTTGGCCAGGGTCCCCTGCTCCTCCGTTCTCGGATCTAACACTTCCTTATGCAGACGTCCCCGGCCCCTCCTCTGCCTCCCCAACCAGCCTCCTTCCCCGTCGCCCTCCACCTCCCGCGTGGGCCCCTCACCTGTCCCCTTGGTCACCACCAGCTTGGGTTTGCTGCGTGCACCATCCCCTTTCATAGTGTACGCTGCCACCGTGACAGAGTACGAGGTCTCAGGCTGCAGCTTGTCGATGACCATCTCCTGTTGAGGGAAGAACCAGGGAGAGAGGGAGGCGTCAGCGGCGGCTGGGGAGGAGCACCCGTGACACCCCCGGACATCCGTCCGGCCCTAACCCAGACCGGGGGCACGCGGGGGGAGGAGGGGAGGGGACCCTTCCTGTGTAACATGCAGACATCTGTGCACGCCCTTCTCTAATGGCCGCTCCCAGAGGCTGTGCAGGTCTCCTCTGCAGCTCCAGCTCCCACACCCCAGATCCGTCTCATGGACTTGCCCTTCAGACTCCCCTTCCTGCCCATCTGTCCTCTCTCAATAAACCAGTCAGTGGGCACAAGCGCCTGTGTTCTGAGGGCTGTGCGGGCACAAAAGGCAAAGGGCCTGCCCGCACCCACGCTTTGGGCGGCCGCTCCTGTACTCTCCCAACCGGCCCGTCTCCCACGTGGCCGCCTCACTCCCACGGCCCAGCCGCTCGTAAGGACCGAAGGCTCCCGCTCCCGAATTGGGGCTAGGGAAAGCGGCTCCCTGATTCAAGAGTGATAGGCAGGGAAAGAGAAAGGCACCGTGGCCCTGGGCAGGAGAAGACCTAGTCTGGGAGGAGCAGCGGGAGGCGGAGCGGGGAAGGGTGGCGGGGTCACTTGGGCCAGGCCAGAGGGTGGCAGATACACGTGTGATGCTGGTGAATGCTACACAGCGCTTGGGCAGAGAGACCAGAGATGAGAAGCCTGGCAAATGGCGGCGGGCCCGTGCAGAAGGCACCGCAGAGCGGGGAAGCGGGCCTGTCATTCAGGCGTCTGCCGGGATTCTCTGCTCGAATCGTGGCAGCTCGTGGCTTCTTTGCCTGCATTAAGGATCATTTCATTCTTCAGAAGGGGGAGTCCCTAGCGAGGGAAGTTGCTGTCATACATTCTCTATTCATACCGAGAAGATGGCAGTGGCGTACAGGGTGGGAATGATAAGCGTGAGGGAGCCCTGCCTTAGGAGGAAGCTAGGGAAGGTGAGGAAGGCCGAAACCTCAGGCCCATGGACTCCAGGTTTTGAGAGGGTGAATCGGCAGGTGGACTGCAAGGAGTGAAATTCTACAAGCCAAGTTGGCCTGAGTAGATTGAAAGCTTTCAAGAATTAAAAAAAAAAAAGGAAACAATGAGGAGGAAGAGAGGGCAAGGATCTATTTTTAATACGTTCCTTTTTTTAGGGGATAATTTTCTTATATAGAAGTAATCTTTTAAGTAGGTTTAAAAAAAATAAAATTTTCAGGATGTCAAAATTTAAACACACAAATGCAGTACTCTTTCCTTAAGTGCAAAGTTTGTTGATTCAAAAACTGGTCTCTCTCTCTCTCTCTTTTTTTTTTTTGGCCCAATAATTCTTTTATTTTGTTAGTGCTTTTTTTTTTAAATGTAGAAAGATACATTTCTACTTTTTCCTTATTTCCCAGAGAAAAGGGAATGCAGCTTCTATTGCCGGCTAGAACAAGAGAGGGTCCTCCTTCTAGCTCTGTTTTCTATCACCACTTTTTGAAATGGCTATAATCTATCAGAACACAATTTCTTTCAGGCCTTATTGCTAGATAGAACTGTTGAAAAGTCCCCTGTCTTCTCTCACCACCTTCTGAAATTCTGGAACACTTATGGTTCTATATTGATTAAGTTGAAATCAAATTGAAAAATGTCCTGTAAGGGGGCAGGAGAGAGGTTGTTTAAGGAGGTCTGTATTGGTCAACCTGCCATCTGAGGGAGAGGGTGGGAGGAAGGAGGGGAAAAGTTGGAACAGAAGGTTTTGCAAGGGTCAATGCTGAAAAATTACCCATGCATTATGTCTTGTAAAAAAAAAATTATAACAAAAAGAGATCTGTATAGATATACAAGAAACTCAGCAACTTAGATCTAAAAGATGCATGTAAATAAGCCACCACGGTTTGATTACAAATGCTGCCAATTTTCAAACAGACAGATGAGAGATTCAAAGTGCAGAAGCAAACATGTTTTGGAGGGTAACATGGCCAATAGAGGAATTTATTTGGTTTGACTCTCCATGTTTGTAACAAGATTTTTTTTTTTTATTTTGCTTTCTCAACATGAGGGAAGAGGAGAAAGTTGGGTGGGGAAGAACAGAGACTTGAAAATTAAATTTAAAAAAGTACTATATGAAATTAAAAATAAAAATAATAATAGAAGATAGAAGCAAGGGCAAACAAGAGGATGAACAACAAAGTATATAGCCTATTCTTGCCATGATAAATCTCTGGATTATTGAAGCTGGTAAAGAAAACTAAGGAAGACAAAGCTATATTGTGGAAGAGAGGGGGGCAAAGGAATCACGGAATTGCTGGACCATGATAACAAATATACAAGAAGGCAGAGCTAATGATCTCATAATTTGCTTCTGTTTATCTCTGACAAGGAAAATGATCTTTAGTCTATACAGCACAGAACAAAAATGGCTTCCAGCGAGTTTGATATTCAACATAAATGGAGCCACCAGTTGCAGAGGAACTGCACTCCTGAATACTGAAAGGAATGCTTGATGTGGCTGATGGGGTCACTTAAGATAATTTTTAAAAGACACTCGTGGAGAAAAAGTGAAGGTAATACAAGGCAAAAAAGAGCAAATCTTGCCCTGATTTTCAAAGAAGGGAAGAGAATGGGACTGGCAAACTCTAGAGTATGTTGTTAAAGGCATGGCCAATGACTGTAGAAAGGGAAGCAGTGATCACAGGGAACATCGAGGGAGGTCATGCAGTCACAACCATCTCTGAACAAAGGTCTCCTTCTTCTACAACACATCTGATGAGATGCTACCCAGCCTTTGGTTGAAGACTTCCAGCCAGAGAATCCCCTACCACCTCAGGCAACCCATTTCCCCGGGGACAACTCTGATTCTTACAGATTCAGCAGGTTCATTAAACTAGTCCATGCCAGTGAACTTCTTTTTTTTTTTTTTTTTTTTTTTGGTGAGGTCAGTAGACTGGTAAGTCAAGGGAATGCCATATACAGAGTTTACCTAGATTTTAGCAAGTCACTTGACTCTTTAATGCCATGCTTGTGTAGAGCAAGATGGGCTGGCTCATGTAACATGATTAGGTAGATTCAGAACTGGCTGAATGACTGGCCCCAAAGATTGGTCATTAACAGTTCAATAGCTTGAAGACAGTTGTCTAGTGTACTGCCTCAGGTATCTGTTTGTGACCTTGTGAGTTTGGATAAAGATACAGATCACGTGCTTGTTAAATTGTAGGTTCTACAAAGCGAGGAGGGCAAGCAGAAGGACTGGATGACAGTATCAGGGTCACAAAAGAACTTGATGGACTAGAAATGTGGGTCCAATATAGTAATATGAAACTGACAGCTTTTAACGTGGGTTCAAGACAAAAATCAGTTTTATACATGAAAGGTGAGAAGGACATGGCAGTTCTTCTGACAAGACTGGCGGGGAAGAAGGAGAGCTTTAGTGGACAACTAGCTCAATGAGTCCCCAGTGTGATATGGCAGCCAGAGGAGGTGTAAAAAGAGGCATTTGACCTAAAGAGATAATGGTCTCGTACTCTGCCCTCAACATCCCCCAAGAACTCAGTTCAACCAACAATGACCTCTGACATATAGGACCCAGGGCTAGGCAACGCAGGCAATACAACAAAAGGCCCAGCCATAAGGAGCCTGCATTCTGCTGGAAGACTGTGCTCAGTCAACATCCGAGTTGGAGGAAATAGTGATGGTTTAACTTGGAGAAGCTGGTCAGGATATGCTCAGAAATCTCAAGGGCCACCACTTGGAAGGGAGATTAACTTTGTTCCAATGGCTCCAGAGGACAGGGCATGGCAGACAAAGGGGCCAGTGTGGGCTGGAGAGGAGAAGAAACTTCCTAAAAGAGCTGTCCCAAAGTAGAATGGGTCTACTCTCCCTGGAGATCTTCAGGCAAAGACTGGATTACCACCCTCACTCCCCTACTTGCCAATTAAGTTACAGAAGGGAATTATTCTGGCTCAGGCCCCAGAGGGACTATCTGGCTTCAGAGAGACCCTCTAAAATTTTTTTTCCTGCAGCAGATTTTCCAAATATCTTTCTTTCTTACAAACTATCCTCTGAATCTCTCTCACTCGCCCAGGAAATCTCTCTCTTCCATACTGACACCAAAAGCTTCTCACTTTGCATCAATATAACTGATCCTACCAGCTGCCTTCAATGGCTTCCAATTGCCCACAGGCTAAAGCTCCGTTTTCTCAGCTGGCTATCTGCCCCTACCCCACTTCTGCAGCCACATCTACCCCAAGTCCTGCTTTCTGGTCTGTGTCCTAAGTTACAGTATAGCAAGATTTAAAAAAAAAATCACTGTCCCCACAAATTCCTTTCCTTTCTTGCCATTGCTCACACTGTCTGCTTGGTCTAGAATTATCTCTTTTCCATCTCTACCTATCAGAACACTACATCTTTCAAAGTCCAGCTCAAATACTGTCTCCTCTAGGAATAATCAAAATGATGAGGATAATGGAGAAGAAGTATAGCATGGTGGAGCTGGTGTTGGAAACAAAAAGGCCCGATGTAAGTCTAGTCTTGATGGCCGAGTAATCCTGGGAAAGTCATTAACCTCTCAGTGTTCTAGGCAACTAGAAAAACTAACTAGAATAACTAGTCATGTGTATAGCCAGAATAACTAGACCTGGTTATGTACATAACTGGGCCAACCAGTTGCTGTCAGGGACCCCTGGACTCCAGCAGCCTGAGTGCACACATTCAGATGCCCTCTTGTACACACACACACACATCCAGGCCACGTGCTCAGGGGTTATGGACATGTGGGTATTTCTGGAGCTGGCCTGAGCTCTCTCAGTTTGAGGATGTCTGCCTTATATCAAACATGGGAGATGGGGATTGCATGAGATGAGGGGCAGGGAACAGCACACACGGCAGGGATTCCCCCCAGAGTCTCAAAGGGCTGGGCTTCCTCCTCCTCCGGCCCCCTAGTCATGCAACATCTTGCCCCTCTCTTTTCTCTCCCACCAGAGCAACCCATAGCCTAAGGACCTTTCCAGCTATTAACTGGGAGAAAAGTATCCTGGCCACAAGGCCTGGGTGGGGGTTCTTTCTGAGCAAAAGAAATTAGCATTGAGGATGTGAGGATGTGACTGAGGGCCTACCCCCAGGGGTCTGGTTTTCCCCACTGGAGGAAAGGGGGTTGAACCAGTTCCAAGTTCACAAGAAATGGAGCGTGTCAGAGCCGGAATGCCTTAGGACTTGAACCTTTGGCAGGAAGAGAGCCTGCGGCAGTGAGGGCGAGGGGCTGACCTCCCGGCACCCTGCGCCCAGGAAGTTTTCTAACTGCTGAGGCCCTTTCCCAGCCAGGACTCTGCTACCCTGGGGGTGAGACGGGCTAGAGATGGCATCCGGACCAATGGTTTATTGTTCAGATGAGGGGGCTGAGGCCCAGACAAGGCAAGAGGCCCGTTTGTGGTCAGTGGCTAGGCGAGGATTAGAACCCAGGTTTCCTGCCTCCCACTCTGGGGTCCTTCCTGCCTTCTGACCCCAAAGGACCACATGAGACATGGTGTTGTAGGGATGCTGGGCTGGACTCCAAAGCTCAGCTCCCAGCCTGACCACGGGCTCAGCTTCTCTAGTTATAACAAGATGCTGGGGGGTGGGGGTGGGGGAGCTTCGGCTTCACCTGGAAAACGATGGGGAGAGGGAGAAGGGAAGTAACTACACAAGATGATCTCAGAGCATCCTGTCAGTTTCAAATCCCACCATCCTAAAATTCAGGCACTGGAAGATTTTGGAAACCCGTAGTCTGGGGCAGTGACGTGAGCTGCCTCTCTGGCCAGGGTGGTCGTGTCACACTTCCTGGCTTGTGAGCAAAGGTCTGGGCAATGGGAGTGGAGACCAGAGTTGTCTGAGAGCTAGGTAATGATAATAACAAGGATGTCAGTGGCTAACATTCACAGAATACTTTGGGACTTGTACAGTGCCTGGCAATCATCTCTCTCATGGAGGTCCTATTATCGGCCTCATTCTACAGAAGTGGAAACTGAGGCTTGATTTGCCCACAGTGATCAGGTAAGTGTCTGAGGAGGCATTTGAACTTGGGTCTGTTCATGCCCAGTGCTCTATCCACTGAGGGGAAAAAAGGAGTAATATGATCCAAATACACAGGTAATAAAGGGGAGGATCTGGATCTGAACCCTGATCCTGAGGTGGGATCTTGCTGGCAGGAGAGACTTGTCTCCTTAACTGCATGATGACATTCTTGGGGCTGAGCCTGGGGCTTCTCCCACCATTGGGGAAGGCAGTTGGACTAGAGGAAGGAAGCCTGCCTTCCAGCACAGGCCAGGAGGCTGAGCAGGACCCAAGCCTCTGTTTTCCTATGTGTAAGTTGGATGCAGCACTCCATATCACCCCAGAGAGGACTGGGAGGAAAGAACTCACGTTCCAGAGTACCGCAAGCTATTGCTAAGACACACCCTTCTCCCTGGTCCTCAGTGTCCCTCTCCAAAATGGGCACCCCGCCTGCCTCAAAGTGGTGGGGCCCAGCATCCCAGGAGCAAAGATAGCATTATCTTCCTCTTTCCCCAGTCTTCCTAGCACAGGATTAGGACCATGGGACCCCAAGTCTTCAGAAGTCAGAATGAGAAGGAATCTTAGAACATAGAATTCAGGCTGTCAGAGCTGGGAGGGCCCTTAGAACTCAGGAGGTCAGGGCTGGGAGGGCCCTTAGAACCTGGGATGTCAGAGCTGGGAGGGCCCTTAGAACCCAGGAGGTCAGAGCTGGGAGGGCCCTTAGAACCCAGGAGGTCAGAGCTGGGAGGGCCCTTAGAACACAGAATATCAGAGCTGGGAGGGCCCTTAGAACCCAGGATGTCAGAGCTGGGAGGGCCCTTAGAACCCAGGATGTCAGAGCTGGGAGGGCCCTTAGAGCCTGGACCGCAGCCCTCAGAGCCCCTTGGTGAGCCCAGCGCCCCATTTCACAGAAGAGGAAAATGCATTTGTGGAAGGCCAGCACCTTGCCCACAGTAAGAGGGGGAAAGAGCTGGGGCTCCACCTAGGTGTTCCGTCCCCAAACCCCTCTCCTCACCACAGCGCGGGAGACCCTGAAGCCCCTGTGGCCGCCTGGCGCCCTCGGGACTACACCCTGTCCGGTGGGGGAGGAAGCCCTGCCGGGTGCGGGGTGGGGCGGGAGGCGTGCGAGGAGCGTGCAGGGGAGGGGGCACGGCACGGCAGGCGGGGATGGCACCAGGAGGCGGCGGTACTCACGTATTCAGCGGTATCATCTGTTTCCCACTGGGCAGAGAAGGAGAGAGGAGTGAAGGTGAGAACAAGAAGGCAGGGCGGCCAGAGGGGCGAGGAGCAGAGGGAGGCGACAGAGGCCCCCAGCAGGAGGCGGGGCCGAGGCCGGGGGAGGAGGCGAGAGAGCGGAGCCCACAGACCCGGAGACCCAGAGCAGGCCGGCTCGGGGCGGGGCCGGGGGCGGGGTCTGGGGCGTGTCCCCGCCCACCCACCTGGGCATCGGCCAGCATGACGTCTTTGATCTGGGGCAGTCCCTTAGCCTCGCCGTTCTCCATGCGGACGTAGTGGACCTGGTAACCTCGGATCTGTCCGTGCTGCCGGCTGGGGACAGGCGAGCGCCACAGCACTTTGATGGCTGTGGAGTTCAGCACCTCCACCTCCACCTTCCGAGGGGGCGCACTGGGCACTAGAGGCACAGGGAGACAAGGGAGGGGGGAGGGGAGGGGGGCGGAGTCCGCGGTTAACACCGGCCCAACCCCGGGCCGCCACCTGCTGGGAGCCTCCGAGGGCGTGGCCTTCACCGCGGCTCGGGGGAGGGCAGGGCGGGGCTGAACCCCCCTCCCCCCAGCTGGCCCTGCCCGGCCCGTGGCGGCACCCTCGGAGGGGGCAGAGCGACAGGAGCCCCCCAGAGCCCGCGGTGGGGCCTCCTTCTGCCCGGGAAAGGCCGAGGCTCTGGAGCTACACTAAGCTCTGGCCTCCACAGGCCGGAGCTCGGGGGGAGGGGCGGATTCCAGGCCACAGGAGGCGGCCAGGGCTTCCCTGAAGGGGCCCGGTTTGTCCCAGTCAGCCTCAGGAAGGGACCCTCTCAGGCCAGGGGACCCGCGGCAGGGTCCTCTGGAGCATCAAGGATGCCCGCGGGGCAGTCTGGTCTTGGGGGGAAACTGGCTAAGCCCCGCCCGCCCTCTGCACCCTCTCCCCGGAGCCATCAGTCTGGGGGAAGGCAGGGCAGGCACTGCTACTGAACCAATCTGACAGACTGGGAAACTGAGGCCCAGAGAGGGGGCAGACAGGCAAGCCAGGGAGCGCTCTGGCCTTTTCGCTCTCCATGTGGGACTCTTCCCGAGTCCCAGACTGTCAGGGGATTATAGGAGGCATAATATGAAGTTATTATGTAAAAGGGACTGGCCCAACCCCCTTTACCGAGGGGAAAAGTGGGGCCTAGAGAGGGGCCTGCTCATCTAGATCAGTTGAAACACATATCGGGTGGGGGTGGGGGAGACAGGGGCGGAGGGGAGCTGGCTGCTCGGGTCATTCTGCAAGCCCAGGCCTTCAGAGATGGGCTGGAGCTCGGCCCCTCGGGCCTGCCCATCCCCAGTTACTTACATTCTGGTTTCCCCCTGTGGCAGTGGGTGGGTGCCTGCTGGGAGAAAGGCCCTGACCCTGGCTGGGTCTCCCGAGGGGCAGCAGGGCACAGCAGCCGCCCCCTCCCCCCGCCCCCCGGGCCCCAGGGGGATGCTCACCGTCTTCGTCGGTGCGGATGATGATGGGCGAGCTCTCGGGCCCTGGTCCCACGGCCGTGTGGGCCACCGCGGTGATGCGGTACTCAGTCCACTTCTCCAGGGACTCCAGGAGGATCTGTGTGGTGCTGGGGGGGATCTGCTTCACCTCCCGGGGGTGCGGGTCCTCAGAGTCCAGGGCTCGGTAGCGCACGCTGTAGCCCGCTAGGTCACCATTTTGGCTCTCGGCGGGCGGCGGGCGCCAACTTACCAGAATGGCCGTGGATCTGGTGCTGACGCATTTTACGTCTTGAGGGGGGGCGGACGGTTCTATTGAAGGGGGAGAATTGTGGGGGGGAAGGGGAGGGAGGGAAGGAGGGGGCAAGGGAAGGGGGAAACAAAAGATGGGAAAGATAAAAAAAAAAAAGAAGATGATAACAAAACAAACAGAAATAAAACAAACCCAAAAAGAAATAAAATGCGTGTGGAACAAAATAAACAAACTCAGCTCTGAAATGAAAAGCCCAGATGCAGTGGAATGGACCCTGGGTGGAGCGTCAGAAATGACACTGGCCCTGCCCAAGGGGCCAAACCGAAATCTGGCAGAGACAAGGGGATGCTAGCCAAGAGTTTTGTCTCCCTCTAGAGGAAGAACTCCAGGTTCTGGGCCCTGAGGGCCTGGGAAAGGCAGAACAGACAGAGCCTTCCTCCTGGAGAAATAAAGGTCCAAGGAGGGGACACAAGGGAAATGTCTCTGAGTTAGTCAAAAGGACTCCTGTTGTCTCCCATCTTAGACCTGGAGCCTTTGGAGGAACTGACTGAGAACCTCAGATGGAAGAAGATGTCCAGAACCTTTCTCTAGCCCATCTGGAGTGAGACTTCGGGGCACCACCCCCAGTCTCACCCAAAGAAAGACCTCTAACTTCTTTTGGGCTCACGTGGAATGAAATACCTTCCAATAACCTTCCAAGTCCTCACATGAAGTGAGAAATCTAGAATTCTCCACGTTTTTGTCTGGTTCAAGATACCCAGCTATGAATCTTCTTTCTCTGGTTTCCTGGGAGCAAGACACTTAGAACCCAATTTCAAGTCTTGCATATGGTGAAATGCTTAGAACTTCCCTTAACCTAATGTAAAAGGTATTTTGGCTTTTCCAGTCTTGCCTAGAACAAGATACTTAAGATATTTCCCCATGTCTCTTACAAAGAGGTGCTGTAAACTTTTTCAATTTTGTTTGGATAAAGGCTTCTGGAATGACATATCTAGAACTCTTCTTCAATCTGAGGAACTAGGTGATATATACCTGGAATCTCTAACCCCATTACTTAGAAAGCTCCTCTAGTCTTAATTGGAGTGAGATATTCAGAATCCTTTTCCAGCTTCAGATGAAGAATTTTAGAATTATTTCATTAGCTTTGTCTAGGGTAAAATACCCCCAAATGCTTTCACGGTTTTGCTGAAATGATATATGCTCAGAACTCTTCACAAAAATGAGTCAACCTAAACTTCTAGCTTCCCCTGGAGCAATACATCTAGAATTTTTTCTGGAATGAGTCAACTAATACTCCTTTCAAGTCTTGCTTGGAATAAGTCACTTAAAACTCTTTAAGTTTTGTCTTCAGCAAGGGTCTAGGACCCTTCTCCAACCTTGTTGGAAGTGACTTAGTAGAAAGCCCTGTTTTATCAGGAGGGCGATGCCTATCAAGATTCCTTCTCTACTTTTGCCTGGAATAGGATACTTGGAATTCCTTCCCAGCCTTACGTATTTTGAGGCATCTAGAATCTTTTCCAAGCTTCACTTAGAAATCTTTGTCATCCTCGCAAGGAATGCCACGTTTATTTAAGTAGCACCAAAGGGAGGATCTTCCCCAGATCTTAGCAAAGTGAGATACCTTTAGAGATTTGCTTGCAGCAAGACACCTAGACTGCTTTCTCTGTCTCCCTTGAAGCAAGATATCTCTTAGGATTTCCTAACTTTGTTTGAAGCTAGATATCTAGAACCCTTCCTCAGTGCTGCCTGAAGCAGGACATTTAGAACCCTTCTTTCACTTTGCCTAGAAGGACACATTTAGAAGTAGAGGATTTTTTTTTTTTATCCAGATTTGATCAGAGTAAAAAATCTAGGATTCTTCTTCTATCTCCCCAAACTCCTGGCTAGTAATCCCAACCAAAAGCAACCAAAGAAACTTAAGAACAAATTTAAGGAACTGTGGCAGATGGAAACAAACCAAAGTGTTTGAGGAAATGAAGGATTGAGCTAAAAAGAGGAAAAAAAAACCAAATCATAATAAAACAGACAATGGCAATAATAATAATCATAATTGTAATAAAGAAAGAAAGACGGACAGATAGAACGAGCGCCTTCCAGAAAACTCCCAGTCTGGGTACGTACCTTCCACTCTTCAACTGCTAATTTATACAGACTTTCTTACGAGGGAAGGACAGAAACTGAGCTAGGAGGCCAGACCGGGCTCGTGATGGGTCTCTGGAGGCCACATGGCTCTAGGCTGAGCTCTGCTTGGGGCCGAGCTTCACTATCTCTGCTGGGCACCGGGAACCCGGAGATGAGTGTGTGAAAGGCCCCACGGGGAACACAGGCCCTGGGCTTGGCCCAGAATGGGGCATGGTGAGGGAAAAGCGGGATAGAAGCTTGCTGTCTACACAGGGAAAGGAAGCTTCCTATAAGGAGAACTTCCCAGGGGAACGGGCTGCCTTGGCAGGTGGTGAGCTCCCCATCCTCAGGAGTCTGTGACCCCTCACAAGTGGAGGGATGGAGAGGCGGTCCCTTGGAGCTTTGAGACACCATTATTCCCTTGGGGAGTGCTGGGGGAGGGGGAGCTTCTGCCCATCACGTCTGTGAGCCTAGCCATTGGAGTGTGAGGAGAGCTTGGGACCGCCTATTTTACACCTGCTCCAGGACAGAGAGAGGAAGGGGCCTGCCAGGGCGACAAGCCCCAGCCTTCCAGACAGCCCACCTCTCTGGCTCCGTGGGAGCGCAGGTACCAGCGTGGGGTCCTCCCATGTCTGGGGAAGGGTGGAGGCTGTCGATTTTTGGTTTGTGTTTTTTTTTTTTTTTTCAGAAACCCACTGCAGAGAAGGTCTGGCCTCAACCTACCCTTGCCATCCGAGCCTAAGGGGGCTCAGCCCCACTGTGACATGCCTGGCTTTCCTGTCCTCAGACTCACTGTGGCCTTTCCTTGGACCCACTCACTCACCCGCTCTGATCCGGGAGGGCCCAGCCTCATCCCCCAACCCAGAAAGCAGGGCCTTCTGCTAGGTCCTGGCCTCCGCCTGCTAATCACGGGGTATTGCGGCAGGGTGGGGCTGGGGAGGAAGGGAAGGAGAAAGGGGGTCTTCCTCCCTCCCTGCGGCTAGTTAGCTGCTCAGAAATGGACCCCGAGGGCCAAGCAGGCTGAAGCTACTTCCTGGGGGAGCTCAGGGCATTGCCAGTTTCCTTCACAACCCAGCCCAACCTGCGCGACTGCTGGGGAATGGGCCTGCTGGGGCTCGGTGGCCAGCGCCCTGACGCAGACAGGCTATTTCTGCGTTTCCTAGGACTTTAAGATTGGCAGGAGACATCTAGCACAGTCCCTCACCTTTTACAGATGGGGAGACCGAGGCTCAGAGAGAAGAGAAGGGGCTTGCTCAAGGTCAGAGTCAGACAAGGGACTTAAGAGCCATGTTGTACAACTCCCCTCATTTTACAAATGGGGAAATTGAGGCTCAGAAAGGAAGGGGCCTGCTTAAAACTGTAGCATCAAAGATCTGGTAGCCCCTTCCTTGTAGAGGGTAGGTAGGGGAAATGAGATGCTTGGGGCCATGCAGGCAGTACTGAACCCAGTTCTCACTCCGCTAGGAAGTGGCAGGCTGGGGGTGGAAGCTGGATGTTTCCTTCTATTGCACCTGCTGTCCCCTGGGGGGATCCTAGAAGAGCCCACGGGGCCTGAATCCCCACTTGCCCAGGGAGGGCGTGGAGAGGGGGTGCACGCAGGGTGAGCTGTATTTGTGAATCTGCTTGAGCCCAGCCCGTACTCACCTGAAATGCATCTTTTACAGGTTCAAAGTTGACTGCCCAAGCCACAAGGATGGCCCTTACTGACCTCGGACGGAACCACGTTTTTAAACCTTTAAGTACCATAGACTCGGCGCATCCTATGAGGCTCCAGGAATCGGCTGGGGGAGAAGGGGGAGGGGAGGAGACAGGGGAGGAGAGGGAAGGAAACCCCATCTCGGGGCCATGGGGCTGGAGAACAAGCCTGGAGCGCCCCCCGACACTGGGCGCCTGGAGCGCCCCCGACACCGGGCGCCAGCGGCTCCAACTCCTCTGGGCTCCCTGAGCCGGGCGCTGACGGACGGACCCCTCACTGCTTCCCTGGCCCCCCCTGCAACGACTCAGCCTGGGACAGCCTGGTCAGCCTAAGGCCCCAGCCCTGCAGGTGCGGACCCGGGCCCCGGAGGTCGGCGCTGGTGACTACAGGTGTGTCTCTGGTACTTGAAGGGTTTAAAAATTCCAGAAAGACAGGAGATACTTTACCTTTAGTTTAATGGATTTAACGAAGGAAAGGGGGGGAGTCAAACTGTGCGACGGAGAGATTGGGGGAAGGCGGGAGAGGACGGCTTAGGAGGGATAGCCCCGCCCTCTGCCAAGCTGGGGTGTCAGGGCTGAGCGAGGGGTGGGGAGCAGGAAGCCAGTGTGGGGGCGGAGGCAGATGGAGGGGGAGGAGCGGGGAGAGGGCCCAAGAGGGTCCACAATGTGGCAGTGGCAGGAGGACGGCTAGCATTCGCACAACGCTTTACTGCCAGCAAAGGGCCTTGTGGGCACTGTCTCACTTGGATCTCAGAACAGCCTCAGGAGGGGTGCTTTTATTGCTCTCTGAAGCTCAGTGATTTGGCCAGACCCACACAGCGAGGGATTACCTAGACCGGATCTGAACTGGGGACTCACCCCCGCGGCTTCTGCACTGGCCGGCCAGCCAAGGAGCCAGCAGGCGCATCTGCAGAACTGGCCCAAGCCCTGGAGCAGGTGCCCAGAGGCTCCTCGGGACCATCCCTGCTTGGCTCCCAGCTTTAGGGAGCTGCAGCCGGCCTCTCCCAGACTCCTGGGGCTCCGTGGCCTCTGCCCCAGCCCCTGAGGCCGGCTCTGGTTGGGACAGGCGCAGAGGGGAAGCGGCTGAGAGCCTGCACCGACCCGGGCTGTCCCAAGCTCTGCAACTGTCTGGAGACTGAGTCCCGAGCTCCCCCTCCCCGGCGGGGAAGTGGGGTTTTGCTCTCTCTCTCCGGGCCCCCTCCCCGTGCACCCTTGGCACTAAAGCACACCAGCCTCCTGAGGTCCCAATCTCTCTCTTCCTAAACTACTCTGTGTATGGGTGGGAGGGTCTCCTGCACTGCAAGCTTCTGGAGACCAGGGACTGTTTCGTTTGTGGGAGTGTGCTGTGCGAACCTGGGCAGATCATCTGTGAAGCGGGGACTCCGAGAACACCGCCTCACAGGGCTGTTTGGGGACCCGCCGAGACCGCACAGACAATGTTTTGCAAACCTCAGGCTCAATAAATGCTGCTAGAGTGGCAGAGCCCGGTACACAACGGCTGCTGAGTTAATGCTCGTGGACAGTCCTGCCTGGTGTGCCCCCACCGAGGGGTTATGGAGCCGGGTCCCAGCAGAGAGCAGGGCTGTGGCCAGGGCTTGTTGCCCAGGGCCTACAATGTTGCCCCATGGGCTGAGGGGAGATGGGAGGAGGAGGGAGTAAGGTGGTACTGGATACAAGACTGTGGCCCACAATCCATTAAACTAAATAGCTGGACTGCCCCCACTGGAAGCTGGGCCCCCTCCCCAGACATTGGCTCTGGCCGGAGCCCAGCTAACTAAACAGCTGCTAACAAGCAATGGCAAGTCAGAGACTTCAAACCCAGGGACGGCTCCTTGACCCTGGGCTGCCTCAGGCTTCTAAATCCCTTAGTGGCAACAGGAGGACCAGGGGCCAGCCCCGCCAAGTCCCAGGGCTACGGGGCTCCATTCCGTGTCGGTCCCACCCTCCCTTGGGACGCATCTCAGAGCCACAGAAATAGAGGAGACTCAGACCAGTTGGGGCAAGCCCAACTTCTTCCCGACACCCCCCTTCACCGTCTCCCATTTTGCAGATGGGAAAAATAAAGCCCCCCCAAACAAGGGGCTTGCTAAGGGAATGGGAAAGGGAAATCAGAGCTGGGTGTAGCGATTCCCATGCCATCTGTCGATGGGAGAATGTTCACCATGTTTCCAGGCTCAGGAGCTAGATGGAGCGGGGACTTAGAGAGCAAGGATATAGGGGGCCTCTGCTGTGACGCCCTCCCCCCAGCCCACTCTGTGCGCTACCCTCTGGCTTTGACGACTGGTCCGTCCTTCCTCCTCTCCCCGTGAGCTTGGGGGTGGGGTGGGTAGAGTGGGACTGGGAGGGGGGCCCTGCCTGGCTCCCCTCCCTCACAGTAGGGCCGGGACAGGAGAGACACCTACTAGACTGGAGAGTGCGCTGCCTGACCTCCGAGGTGAAGGCCCCCAGGCCTTGTGCGGAGCGGGCTGCCAGGCGGAAGGTGTACTCCGTATTGGGCTTCAGGTCCTCCACCACGAACCAGGTTGTGGGGCCAAAGTTTTTCCCTACCTAGAATTACAGAGGGCATAGGGAGATAAGGGAAGGGGGAGGATGGGAGAATGGAGAGGAAGGAAGGAGATGAGGAGAGGGAAAAATAAGGAAGGAAAGATCAGGGAGAAAGGAGAGGGATAAGGAGGTCAAGAAAAGAGAAAGGGGGAGAAAAAAGGAGAGGGATGGAGAAGGAGAAAGGAAAGGGGAAAGAAGAGAAGGAGGAAGAGGGGGAGAGAGAGGTAGAGAAGGAGGGAGGAAGTAATGAAGATGGGAGAGGGGAAAAGAAAAAGGGAGAGGAAGAGAGAAAGGGGAAGGAAGGAGAGAGGAAGAAAAGGGAGAGAATGAAAGAGAAAAAGGAAGAAATGGAAGAGAGGAAGAAAAGGAAAGAGTGAATGAGAAAGAGTAAGAAAAGAGAAAGAAAGGGGAGAGAGAGGAGAGAGGAGAGGAAGGAGACAAAGAGTGAGAGTGAAGGCCTGGGGAGCTAGCTCTAAGGGGTCGGATTCGCCACAGCGACGTCCCTGCAGCTTGACCTGGCACTGGCAGCAGGCTGAGCAGCCCCCTTCACTTCTCCCACCCCCCAGCCCCCCACCTTTCAGGGGGGTCTACCTCTTTGCCATGGTCTCCTTCCCGGTAGAGCAGCTCATACATCACTATACTCTCTTGCCGGGGGGCGCTCCAGGTCAGGCTGATGCTGGTCTCGGACTTAGCTTCTGCCCGGAAGTTCATGGGCTGTCCGGGCACTAGCAAGTCAGGGATGATTAGAAGGTGAGGGAGATGAGAAAAAAGACAAGAATGGAGGGAAGGCCCCCACCCAAACTGTCCCCGGACCCCTCGGGTGGCCTCTCATCTTATGGAGGGCTCTTGTCCAAGAGGGCACAGCTCCCAGGCTGGCTAAGTGCGATCTGCGCCCAGATATGGCTCCAGATCCGGATGCGGGCTGTCCCATTGGGGATGATGGGAGGAAGGAGCCCATGCAGGGGTGCAACGCTCTGGCTGGCAACTTACCTCCTTGCTGTGTTTTGACCTGGATGGGGTCCGAGAGGGGTCCATCCCCCACGGAGGTGAAGGCCAGGACTCGGACGGTGTAGGTCTCGTCCTCCAGCAGACTTCCCACAGTAGTCAGGAGGCTGTCATCCACGTTGTGCTTCTGCCAATTCCCCACAGGGTGGTCGGGCTCCATGGTGTAGTAGACCCGGTAGCCCCGGATCAGGCCGTTGGGCTCAACGGGCTCCTCCCACTGGATGATCATGGTGGTGGCGCTGAGCATGCGGCCCTGCACGTTGCGCGGCGCGCTGGCGGGGGCCTGTTCCCCGGTGCGGGTCACCACCGACTCACTGGGGGGGCCCTGCCCGATGGTGTTGACGGCCGACACCCAGATCTCGTACTCTGAGTTGGGGCTGAGGCCCCCGATGCTGTAGCGGGTCGTAGTGATGTCCTCCTTGATCTGGTAAGGGCCATCCTGGCTCTTGGACTTGTACTCAATGACATAATAGGACACGGGGTCGGGGTTGCCTGAGTCCCAGGTGATGGTGATGCTGGTGGCTGTGTTCTCAGTCACTACTGGGGTTCCGGGGGCCTTGGGGAGGGCTGGGGGGCAGGAGAGATCAATCAGTCAACCAGCCTGGCCTATGTCCACTCTGTGCAAAGCACGGGGGGCCCAGAAAAGAGCGACACCTGATGATGGCCCTCTCCTGCCCCAAAGAGCCTCCTCTGTGAGCCAGCCCCAGCCCTGCTTTCAGGCGCACCTGCTGCTGCTGTCCCACTCTGTCCCTGGGCCCTGCTTTCAGGCCCACCTGTGCTGCCGTCCCACTCAGTCCCCGGGCCCTGCTTTCAGGCCCGCCTGTTACTGTTGCCGTCCCGCTCTGTCCCGGGCCCTGCTTTCAGGCCCGCCTGTGCTGCTGTCCCACTCAGTCCCTGGGCCCTGCTTTCAGGCCCGCCTGTGCTGCTGTCCCACTCAGTCCCTGGGCCCTGCTTTCAGGCCCGCCTGTGCTGCTGTCCCACTCAGTCGCCGGGCCCTGCTTTCAGGCCCACCTGTGCTGCCGTCCCACTCAGTCCCCGGGCCCTGCTTTCAGGCCCGCCTGTTACTGTTGCCGTCCCGGGCCCTGCTTTCAGGCCCGCCTGTGCTGCTGTCCCACTCAGTCCCTGGGCCCTGCTTTCAGGCCCGCCTGCTGCTGCCGCCCCGCTCTGTCCCCGGCCCTGCTTTCAGGCCCGCCTGTTACTGTTGCCGTCCCGCTCTGTCCCGGGCCCTGCTTTCAGGCCTGCCTGTTACTGTTGCCGTCCCACTCAGTCCCCGGCCCTGCTTTCAGGCCCGCCTGTTACTGTTGCTGTCCTGCTCTGTCCCGGGCTCTGCTTTCAGGCCCGCTTATGCTGCCTTCCCGCTCTGTCCCTGGCCCTGCTTTCAGGCCCGCCTGTTACTGCTACCATCCCGCTCTGTCCCCCGGCCCTGCTTTCAGGTCTGCCTGTTACTGCTGCCGCCCCGCTCTATCCCCGGCCCTGCTTTCAGGCCCGCCTGCTGCTGCCGTCCCGCTCTGTCCCCCGGCCCTGCTTTCAGGCCCGTCTGTTACTGCTGCCACTCCGCTCTGTCCCCCGGCTCTGCTTTCAGGCCCGCCTGTGCTGCCTTCCCGCTCTGTCCCCGGGCCCTGCTTTCAGGCCTGCCTGCTGCTGCTGCCTTCCCGCTCTGTCCCCGGGCCCTGCTTTCAGGCCCGCCTGTGCTGCTGTCCCGCTCTGTGTCCCAATCCTTGACTTCCCTCCACCTGATTTTCTACCTTTCGGGGGCTTTCTCTTTCCCCTTCCATCAGTCCTTACCCAGCCTTCTGTGCCTGGCTCCTCTGAGAGCATCCATGGCAGAATGGGTAACTAAGCCCGAGGCTCAAATGACTAAAACCGCAGTGAGGGCGGCAACCTTATTTAAGCCATTGGGCTGCTTGTAGCACCCAGTAGGTGCTTAATACACACTTAATAAGTTGAAAAGGATTCTGAGGGCTTTCCAGGCTGGCCAGAGTGAGTGGAGGGAGGGAGGGGAGGCTGGGCCACTTAGTAATTAGGTTAAGCTTGCTGAGGAGTAGCTCAGAGGCCCCAGAGAGGGAGGAGCCTTTTTTTGGTTTCCAATCAACCATTTTTGTACGTAGAAGCTGAGGCTGAAGGGGAAGGGGACAGCGGGCCAGGGGCTAACTTTGGTCTGGAGGGGGCCCCGCCGGCCACTTACACTTCACCGTGATCTGTGCCACGGCCTCGATGACGCCCAGGCTGGACATGGCCACGCACGTATAGTTGGCCGAGTCTTTGACGTCAGTGAGCTCCAGGACATTACGCCCAACAGGCATGTCGTCCTCGGGGGTCAGGTCCTCAGCCCCCTGCATCCACTTGACATAGGGCATGGGGGAGCCCACGGCCACACAGGTGATGTTGACGTTGCCTCCAGGCATGATCTCGTGGCTGACAGGCAGGATGGAGAAACGGGGGGCCACGCGGCGTACTGGGGATCGGGGGGAGTGGGGCCAAATGCACAAGGGGAGGAAACAGGAAAACAAAACAAAAAAGAACAGAAAGGAAAAGAAAGAAAGAAAGAAGGAAAGAAAAAAAGAAAAACAGGGGAAAACAATTTCAATACAAAATGGGCTCTTTCCTCCCCCCCTTGAGTTTTTTAAAAAACAAAACAAAAAAAATTAAAGGAACAAAAATTAAACACAAATAAATAATAATATCAAAATAATATACTTCACAAACAATATATATATATATCATAGACACAAAGCGATATTTCATAGCAACAGGGCTCCATTGATCAAGGGTAGACCCATCACAGCACAGATAGTGACACAAAAATTTATCAGTCGTTTCTCATCTTTACTGACAGATCCGGCTTCCCTCTCCCTAAAACAGACAGTTCTCCTTGGGTTCTGGAGTGTGGGTGATGTTAATTCTCTCTCTACTTCTGACCTGGTCTATGGGCCTATGTAGTTCAAACTAATACCTCCAGGGAGGCCTGAAGAACTTGTGGCTTAAGGGGTGTGTGTGTGTGTGTGTGTGTGTGTGCGCTCTTGTGCACAGCATGGGGAAGGTTCATCATCCGAGCCCCTGGGAACCAAAGGTTTCCTGGCCAAGGTGAAGAGGGAAATGGAAGCAGGAATCACAAGGTTATGTTTGCTCTCTCAGCGTTGAGTGAATGAAAAGGCTGGCCGCGAGGATGTCGATCATCTGGCTCTCCTGTTGCTGGGAAGGTGCTGGCAATCTTAGGGGAACCTGCCCTGACCCTTCCCCCCAACCTCACCCGGGGACCGAGAGGAAAAGATGAGAAACTCTAATGAAATTTTTGTGGTTTTCGGGTATAGAAACCCTAACAAAGCCTCTTGAAGATCTGACAAGGTTCCATCGATAGATGCAGCTTTCAGAATCACAAACATCATGCAAAATAGGTCGAGAAAGAGAGACGGACAGAGACAGAGACATAGGGAGGGGCAAAGAGAGAGAGAAAGAGAGAGAGAGAAACAGACAGAAGAGAGGGAGAGAGATAAAAATGCAGAGGAAGAAATCTCGGGGGCCACTAGCATATGCCCAGGTGGGAACTGGAGACGGAAAAGACAGACAGAGAAAAAGAGAGCAGGAAAGAGAAGAAGAAAGAAGGGGAGGGGAGGGGGAACCCACTTCAATGCTGCATACTCTTATTCTAGCTGATGTGAGACAATGTGGCATGTCACATTGTCACATCACAGCCCTGGCGGAATAATAAATAGAATAATTAATAATAATAATAATAAAGAGAAGAATAATCATAATCATAAACAAGGGTGATGGACTTTGGACGTTGAGAAGACAGTGACATGTTCTATGCATCTCCTTAGCTGAGAAGTGGATGCAGCCTTCGGACCTTACCCAGTAGAACATGAAGGCGGAGGGTAGGTTTCGGGGTCTCTGTTTTCTGAAGGCAGCAGCTCCCTCCTTTGGGCATCCTGATGGAGAAGCCTACCCTCTGCCCAGATCCCCACAGAGACTTTTTGTGAGAAGTAAAGGATGGTGGGATTTCGATTTAAGTGAGAAAGAATTCTACGAGACAGCCCCCCTTAATTTATAGATGGCAAAACCTGAGTCCTGAGAGAGGTGCAGGCTTGCTGGAGGCTCTAGAACAGAGCAGGGATTCAAATTCAGGCCTTCTGACTCTTTTCACTCTACCAGGTTGGTCCAAACCCTCCTGGGAACCCGGGAGCTGTAAAAAGCTCCTCTCCCAGGGCGAGGCTTAAGCTGCCGCACAGAAGATCCAGGGTAAATTTGGTGGAAGAATCCTCGCTCCCTGGGGAGGCTTGATAAGTAGGCAGCCAAGGAAGAGGGCTATCCCTGGAGCCGGCAGTGTGACGGAGCAGGGAAGGCTCAGTCAGGAGGCGTGGGCTGGAGCCCCGGTCAGAGCTAAATCATCAGGCCTCTCTAGACCCTAAGCTTCCTCATCCATAACATGGGAAAAGTGGAGTCTGACCTGCCTCCTCCATGAGGTCCTTGAGCATTATCATCAGAAGAACAAGCAGAAGGTCACAGACCCTTCCTCTCCCCATCCAGGCCAGGCTCGGGCAGCTGAGGTCTGATCACTGTCATTTTGTGTGTGTTTACGAAGACTGGGAACTCAAAAAGATTTTACTCAAAGGTTCCCAGCCAGTCAGTGGCCAGTGGCCCTGCTGCTTCTCCGGTATTTATATTTTGGGGAGGGGCTCGAATGCAATCCCACCCAAAGGCAGGGGGATGGACCAGAGGAGGGCCACATCCTGGCAAAGGAGGGGTAATGGAAGGGCCTCTGGGGTGGCTTCTGTAGGAGTCAATGTCAAAGGCTCATGGATCGCACAGTGGGAGGCTCCTATCTTCTGTCTGGCTCTTGAGAGAGGGAGTTGGGGGTTCAGGAAGTTCCCTCTGGCTCCAGGGAGGGGGTGCTCGTAGGTCACCAGCAGGGGCTCTCGGCTGAGCAGCTGGGGCTTCCCTGCCTTGGCTCCTGAGGCTCCTCATGCCTTGAGGAAGAGCTATGGGGAAGGGCCTAGAGCCACTGATTGCATGACCAGGGAATGGGAGGCCTAGGATCCCAGGCGGACAAAAGTCCCGGTGGGAAGGAGAGGAGGAGGCCCAGGAAGCCCCGCTGGGCAGGAAGCTACCAGCATTTCAGAAAACAGAGTCCTGCGAAAGCCCAGAGTCACACCGGAGACAAGATGGAGAGAAAGTTTAAATGGAACCCAAGAGAAGGACATGCAGACGGAGTGGAGGTGTCGGGGCAGTGAAGGGGGCTGGGGGAGGATGCGGTGCGGAAAGGACATGTGTGACTTTCGGAGGAGAGCCGGGGGCCATGGAGGAGAGAATGGAGGGGACGCCACTGGATGGGATCCAGTCAGCAGAGAGCATCCACAGCAACATACAAACACCAGCAGGTGGGATGCGAACGCTGAGTTGTCATGGAAACAGACACGACAGGAAATTCAAACTGAGGATTAATTAATCAAAGACAAAAAACAGAATTGACTAAAAAAAAACTAAGAGAAAGCATATCGGATGGGTGTGTGGGTGCTGAAAATCGGGGTCTGAAAGGAAAAGGGCTCCTATTTCCCTGGGGAGGGGGCCCCCCTGGCAGAACGCAAACCTAGACCCGGGGCTGGCCCTGGGCCCGCCACCTCCAGGGACGAGGAAGGCCTAGAATGACAGGCTAGCAGGGACCAATTTTCTTGGGCTTCCTTCTGGGACCCCAGCGAGCACCCTTTTCCATCTGCAACTCTAGAATTGGAGGGGCCAGGCAAACATGGGAGGCTGCCTCTGGGAGAGAAACTCCCCTGCTGAATGAGAAGAGGCAATTGAGATGGAGGAATTAGAAAACTGTAGCTTTCAAGCTGGCCTTAGTGCTTGGGGCCATAGGGCCATAGGACAGGGAGGATCTTCCTGGAGAAAAAAACTGGGCAAACCAGTCCAGGCCTCAGAGTATTCCCTCAAAACCCTCTATTTGGGTAGCTCTGTTACCCACAGCTGGTCCTTACTCCATCTCTAGGGAGGAAGATAGTACATGGATCCTAGGAATTAAAGCCAGAAGAAAAGGAACTTAGAGATCACCTAGTATACTCCTCTAATTTTACAGATGGGGAAACCGAGGCTCAGAAAATGGACTTTCTTAAAGGCCACAGTAAATGGCAAAGCTGGGATTGGAGCCCAAGACGCCTAAATTCAAATGTCTCCACTGGGTTTTTTTTTTTTTAAATCGTTTGAAAGACAGAGGAAGAGCAGCCAATTTAGTAAAGTGCAATTCGCTATTATCCTTAGGGAGGTAGGGTGGGGGTAGGGCAGAGGACCATGGAAGGGGCCAGGGGTCAAAATAAAGGCTCCCAAGGATAAGAATTCAGCCCACTCTGGACCAGGACCCTTTGACTAGACTTTGGAGGACAGGACTAAGACATGGGAGCTCCAGATGGCTGGAGGGGGCTGAGAAGAGCCAGCAGAGAGCTCCTCTCCATGGCACATGGTGGGTCCCATTCTGGCCCGGTTCAGAAAGCTGAGCAGACAATGGGACCAATGGTTAAGTGCAAACAGGGAGGTCCTATGGCTCTCAGGTAGGCCTGAGCCCTTGCCTTGGTGGAAGCATCTGTTCTCAAATGAATGGCTGCCTTATACAGTGGTTCTCATCAGAGGCCAACAGCACATCCAAAGAGGGCTTTAAAAATGATCTCGCTTAGTCCTGTGAGCCAAAGGGTCATAAAACTAACAGGGAGCAGTCAGCCTTTATTTTCAAAGGTAGCATGAAAGGATCTCTCAAAACAAAGGTTCTTAACTGGGGATTCAGGAAGGCCCTTAAGGGGTCTATAAATAGGTTTCATGTGCTCTATGAATTTTTAAATTAAATTTTAAAATTATTTTTAATTATTACATTTTTAAAAAAATTGATAACTATTTTGAAGTAACTGGTCTCTGGCTTTTGACCCATGTATTTTATTTTATGTGTTTAAAAACGGTTTTCTGAGAAGAGTATTTCTAGACTAACAGACAAAGGGGTCCAGGACACAGAAAAAGATTAAGAACCCTGAATCATGATAGAGAACTGACTAGAACTGAGAGAAACTAGGCTGTCCTTCCTCAAGTCTGTGAGAGATGAAGCTGCATCAGAATGAATGGCGAGCAGGAGAGCCACACGGGAGCCCGATCCACTCAGCTGCTCAGCTTTCTCTCCTGACACATTTCATCGTATCTCAAGCCACACATCAAAGTCCAGAAACTGCAAAGGCTTCTGGAAGGTGGCAGGCAAAGTCTGCTATTGTTGCAGCCCAGTCTGGCTGGAAGGGGTCCCTGACCCGGGCATGGGGCTGCCTCCTCTTCCGGGGGCCACTCTGAGACCTGGCTAGGCGGTGGCTCCAAGGAGGATCCTTGATCCCTCACCCCCAGGAAATGTCTGCCTGGAGGCTGCTGAGCCAATGGAAGGGTCCCAGGAAAAGGGGGGTGGTGGGGTGGCCGAGGCTGTGTTCTGCCAAGTTTAGGCTCAACCCCTCGCTGACCCACCCAACATCATTGCCCCCAGCTGCAGAAATTGAGGATGTGGGTTAGAGAGGAAGGCAGGTGTGGGGCCCACGAGGCCGGGAGGGCCCCGCAGGACCCACCCCCACGGTTACCGACCTGACTGGAGGGTCCAGGCGGGTTAATTTGGCAACACCAGCCTCTGTCCTCAGCATGCTCCCGGGGAGGGATCCGGCTGGCTCCGGCTTTTCCAATCCTTCACCCATTAGCCAGCGTCCCGGTGGGGGAACCCACTGGGGTGAAGGAGGGCAGGAGGTGGGCCGGAAAGGGGGAGGAGGTGGTGGTGAGAGAACCTGCCGCTTCAAACCCCGATTCACATGAAAACCAACTCAAAACCGGTCAAAGCAATAGGAAGAGACCCCCCAAAAAAGGAAGAGCGAGGAAACCAAACCAGACCAAAAGGGGGCAGGGGAGAAGGAGGGGGAAAGGAGGAGGGGTGAGGATTTGGGGAGGGGGGAGGAGAAATCAAAAGGTGAAGTGATTTGGTTGAAGCACTAGGAACGAAATCAGTGTTAACATCTCAACATTCAGCAAGCCTCTGCTCCAATGGGGTGAGAAGGTGGACAGTACTGGCCATTTTGGGGAGAGAGGAGCTGCTCCATCTGACCCCAAAATGAAGATGGGGGGAAGGAGCATGGACACAAGGTAATGGACAGCCTCTAGAGTATTAGTGAAGCTTAGATTACACCTGTCAGGGCTGGGCTGCAGGGGTCACGACGGCCCCCACTGCCACGCCCAGGCCGCCCTTTCTCAGGCCCACATCTGAGACCCAGACCCAACGTTCTGACTTCGCGCCTCTCTCCCGCCTCGCCCCCAGAGGAGGCCCCGAGGGCCTCTGGCCCCTTGCCCCTTCTTCCCATTGGTCCCTGGCCCGCCCCACTCCCCCAGCTATCTCCCACCCAGATTCAAAGTCAGAACAGAGGGATCCTGCCTCCTCAGCAATTGGGTGGAGGGGGATGTGCCCCGGTGCTGGGGGTGATGGCTTTTAAAAGCTCTATTGTCTGGGCGGTTCCCAACACTGGAAATGTCTTCCCTTGGTTGGCTAGTTTTTGTAAAAAAAAAAAAAATAAAAAAAAATTGTTTTTGGTTTAAAACAAGAGAGAGGATCCAGAGCAGCTCACTCTCAGTTGAGTCCCAATCCACCTCACTCCGCACGGCTGAAGACCAGATGTGGGCATCTGGGGGGGGGGGCTTTGCTTTGATTCTGACAAGGTGTAATCTAATTCCCTCCCCTCCCCCCCTAAAACAGAGAGACAGCAGTGCAAGGTATGAGATACAGGCAGGCAAGAGAGTCCCAGCGCAGTGTTCCTGGGGGAGCCTGGGTCGTGGTCTGTGCTCTTGAGAAATCCCGCAGGTACAAAGATGGTAGGCAGTGGGGCAGGGAGGGCTGGAGCAGGGAAGCAGAGAGGATACTGAGGGGTGAGGAAAGAGAGAGAGAGAGACAGAGAGAGAGAGACACACACACACACAGAGACAGAGAGAGACAGAAAAACAGAGAGAGAGACACACACACAGAGAGAGACAGAGACAGAGACAAGAGAGAGATATTCAGAGAGAGAAGGAAAGAAGGGGAGAGAAAGGGGGAGAGGAAGAAAAAGAATAGACAGAGGGACACACACACACAGAAGTAGGGAGAGGGCTAGCTAGCTCTGCCCCTGAGCGTCTCCTTGGCTCAGAGCTCACTCACTTGGGGGTGAGAGTTGGGGGTGGGATAGGAGGAAGGTTAAGGAGACCTACGGGATGAGGACCCAGAAAGGCTGAGCAATTTTCCAGAGTAGAGAAGAACGGTTGCAGGCCCTTCCCTACCATTCTATCTGTGGTTCTGAGCTGAGGGGAACCAACGGGAACGATTTTCAGCTGAAAAGAGCTCCCAGCTGTACTTGCTGGGCACCAGGGAAGAGACACTTGGCTGGGGGCAGGGAGTTATGGCTTTAATATCTTAAGCTTGTTCTCCTCAGCGAGGTCATCTGACCCCAAGCGGGTTCTCCGGGATGTGTGGATTTTGTGTCTAACGGCAGAGATGCCTAAAATTGCTCCGAATGCCCTCTCTCCAGCCCGGGCTCTGCTTCGGAGGGAGCTGACAGGGAGCAGTAGTTGGACGGTCTCTCGAGACCTGGACAGTCCCTAGCCTGTGCTGTCTCCCTAGGGATTGCTGACTTCTCTGGCTCCTCATGATTCTCTTTTTTAGGGTTTTCTTAGCAGATATTGGAACACACGTTATTTTCTTCCCCAGCTCATTTTACAGATGAGGAAACCGAGGCAAACATGGGAAGTGACTTGCCCAGGGTCACACAGTAAGTGTCTGAGGCCACATTGAATCCAGGCCCTCCTGACTGCAAGCTTGGTGCTCTAACCGTTGCACCGCCTGGCTGTCCCTTCCTTGTCATATTCAAGGCCCACACAATAGGCGGCCACTTCTCCTGCAGACATTTAAGACTCTCCAGAACGGCTTCCTTTGTCTCCAACTTGCCCCGTTTTGCTACAAGTTCTCCCAATTCTCCGTGGCCCAGTGTCCGTGCTGGCAGCCCGGCAAAACTGAGAAGCACCTTAGAAATAATTTACTCAAATCTATTTATTTTAGAGATGGAGAGACCGAGGGTCAGAGAAGGCCTGAACTGTGCAAAGACACACAGCTACAAGCTGAAGTCTGGAACTCTTTTAACTAATCCATCCCCGGGCTCTTATATCTGAGCTCCACGAATTGACTTCAAAAGGGGCTCTGTGAAGCTGGACGGAGAGAAATTCTACCTTTATTTTCACTACTCACTATTTTTCTTCAGTTAGCTAACAACATCATTACAAGACTGGGAGCCACAGGCTTTGAGAACTACAAGCAGCCTGTCGTGCCCCAACTATTACTCCAAGACCTCCTTGGAAGGAAACAATGAGTCCCAGGGGAGATTCCCTTCTTGGAAGTCCTTCCCCAGGGAGAAGCCTGTGCTGCACAATTAAGCCCCTACTGTTTGCGCTCTTACACCCCTTACAGGGCCCCTACCCCTGGAAAACCCACCAAGATGAAGTTATCGAAGCGTAGGTTTTGGAGTTGGACAGGACTCTGGGGATGACTCAGATTGGGAAAGTGACTTATACTAAGTGACACAAGGGATAAACAGATGGGCGAGTTAGCATCTGAAGCCGGGCCTCTCACAGCACTCAGTGTCCTTTCCTCTCTGGGATGGCCCTGCTCTGGGCTGGGGTAGGGAAGACGGGGGAAGTCCATTTAAGAGCTACCGAAGCCTTCCTTTTCTCAGCCTGACACCGCGCTGGGGCTTCCTGGCCCGGGCACAGGGAGGAACACGCCTGGATTCCCCAGCCCTGGAGCCACTGACTTAGAGGAATCCCCAAGCTGGATTCCCCCTCACTTGGGAAGGCACAGACCTCAGACTGGGAGGAATCTGCGGCCCGCTCATCCAGCCTCTACCTGAGCAGGGACCCCCGCTAGGAAACGAGGGGGCGAGGGAGCAGCCACTTCCTGAGCCTCAGAGACCTCTCTGCTTCTCGGGGAGCCCGCGCCCACTGCACTTTTGGGGACATGAAGGCAGACTGTGACCCCCCAGCTCTGCGGGAGAAGTCTCGTCCCTCTCTCCAAGGCCGACTTTTCAAACACCTGAAGACAGAGCGATGGTGTTCTCCTTCATACGCCGTCCTTCCCGCCCGGTCCGGTCCCTATCAGCCGCCTCTGGAAGTGCTTCAGCCCGTCAGCATCGTCGCTAAGGGACGTGGGCCCAGAACTGAGCATGACCCCTCAGTGGGTCGGAAAAGGGAGGGGGGACAAGCCGAGGGGCGGCTCTCCCCGGGACACCGAGGCTCTCTCGGGCCCAGAAGCTTCCCTGTCTGCCACATCCCGGGATGGCTCGGTCTCTAAAACACTCAGGGCCTTCTCCTGCAAGCCCAGGGGCCGTGGCCTGAAGCCCTGCCTTGCCTGTATGGGGACAAATCCAGACTCACTACAGCTGTCCCTACTCGGTCTGAGCATTTCGATCCAGCCCTTGTCCCAGCTTCCCTCTCCCGGCTCTGACACCCAGTGCGCCTCTGCCCTCCTGCAGACTGGAGAAGCACATCGGCTCCCTCCATTCATGGATAACATAATGAGTATGGGGCCCAGCCTGGGCCCTGGGCTCTCCTCCAGAGACGGCCCTGTGGGGCGGGAGGTCTTCTGGAAGCTAGAGTGACTTCGGGCAAAGAGAGGTGTGAGGGAGTGTGTGTGAGATTGTGTGTGTGAGTGTGTGTGTGTATGTGTGTGAGTGTGTGTGTGAGATTGTGTGTGAGTGTGTGTGTGTGAGATATTGTGTGTGTGAGATTGTGTGTGTGAGTGTGTGTGTATGTGTGTGTGAGTGTGTGTGTGAGATTGTGTGAGTGTGTGAGATTGTGTGTGTGAGTGTGTGTGTGTGAGATTGTGTGTGTGAGTATGTGTGTGAGTGTGTGTGAGATTGTGTGCGTGAGTGTGTGTGTGTGATTGTGTGAGTGTATGTGTGTGTGATTGTGTGATTGTGTGTGTGATTGTGTGTGTGAGTATGTGTGTGTGGGAGATTGTGTGTGTGAGTGAGATTGTGTGAGTATGTGTGTGTGTGTGAGTGTGTGAGATTGTGTGTGTGAGTATGTGTGTGTGTGTGAGTGTGTGAGATTGTGTGTGAGGGTGAGTTTGTGTGAGATGGGAGGTTTCCCCTGCCTGTCTTCAGTGCCTACCCAGGGCCAGTTTCCAAGAAAATGTATGGCCTGGATGAGGTGGCCACTGAGCTTTCCAATCCTCAAATTCTGTGAAAATCGAATCCAGCCTGATGGGCATCCTGGCAGCAGCTTCCAATCCCCTCTGATTGCCTCTGAGTCTTAACAACCCAGGAGTCCCACAGCTGAGGGGGAGGCCTTCCTGTGTTGTCTATAAGGGGGTCCCCCTCATCTAAGGCCTAGGAAAGGGGGAGGGTGGATCTATGGCAAAAGCCGGCTGAATCTGCCTTCTCTGCAGTGCAGATGTTGTCAAGGGCTCACAGGCTCAGTTGGTTTTCCCAAAGATGCAGTCACAGGTAATATGGCACCAACCCAGGGGGCTCTGGGAGGAAGCTCTGCCAGCTTCTCTAGGGGTGTTCGGATGTCCAAGGGTAAAGGATTGGGGTATAAAGCAGAAGGGGTGGAGAGGGTAGAGAAGGGGCTGTGAAAATCTTAGCAACCTGGGACTGTATAGAGGAGAAAAAGGGGGAAAGAGAAAGGGGGAGAGAGACAGAGAGAGACAGAGACAGAGACAGAGAGAGACAGAAAGAGAGAGAGAGACAGAAAAAGGAAAAGGCAGAGAGAGAGAGACAGAGAGAGAGAGAGACAGAGACAGAGAGAGAGAGAGACAGAGACAGAAAGAGAGAGAGACAGAGAGACAGACACAGAAAGAGAGACAGAGAGACAGAGAGAGAGAGAGAGACAAAGAGAGACAGACAGAGAGAGACAGAGAGACAGAGACAGAAAAAGTCAGAGAGACATTGACAGAAAGAGAGACAGACAGAGAGAGACAGAGACAGACAGACAGACAGACACACACACACACACACACACACACACACACACACACACACACACACAGGAGAGACTGTAACACCTGCTTGTGGATTTCTCAAGAATCCCCTGGCGCTAAAACTAAGGACCCTGGGAAGGGGATTGCCCTGGGCTGGAGGAAATCTTCCCAGGCCACTCGGGGACAGAAATGCAGTTCCCTGGGACTCAGAGAGGGCCCCCACGCTGCCCACGGGCAGAGCCTCACTGGCTCACCCCCCTTCCCACTTGAGAAGAAGCCTCAGCTCAGGGCATGGAGGAGAAGGCCCTCATCCCTCTCATCCCTACTTGGGGCACCTCACTGGGGGCTGGGAGGACCCTGGGCCCGGCCACCATAACCACAGCGAGCTCGCTGTGGCTCCTGGAGCCCGGGCAGAAGGCAGCTTTCCCCAGGGATGCGGGGAAGGGAGGGCTCGGGCTCAGCTCCGGAGCCTGCCTCTTGCTGGCCCTTTCGGGCTGGCCTCTGGGCTTGGCGGGCCCCCGTCCCTTGGCCTGTAAGCCGTGGCCCAGCTGGGCCCTTCTGGCTCCGCTCTGGGACGCTCCGGTCACCCCGAGGGGCAGGTGTCCGGGTTGGGCGCTGGGCCCCTGCAGCTCTGCCCTGGCAGGGGCGGGAGAAGGCTTGTGATGCTTGGAGCCCCCCCGGGGCTCACCCCCAGGCCGGCCTCACCCCCGCCACAGCCTGTCCCTGCACTAATTAGACTCATTTGATGTTATAATATGTGTCACTCGCTGGGAAGTGGGCCAAAAGAAAGCATCTTTCACAATTCCACAGCTTCCCTTGTCATGTTTACTTTAATACTGGGCGGGCAAATCAGGGGATCCCTCGTAACCCACTCCTTCCTTCTGGGCCTCAGTTTCTCCATCTGTCGGATGGGAGCAATGATATTTGGGAGGGAAAGTGCTTTGTAAAGCACTGCGGGGATGGGACTGCTCTGTGGAGCAGAGAGAGGTGGGGAGTCTGAGCTCGGCCTGCGCTTACCGGGCTCGTCCCTGGGGGGCTCCTCGGGAGGGGGAGAGGGAGCTGCGCTGAGCTGAGGCTCCGGCCCTGGGAAGAGGCAGTGGGACTTGCGGGGATGCCGCGGAAGACTGGGCCCTGCTGCCGGCCGAGGCTCGGGCACCCGCTTTGGGCAGGCTCTCCAGCCGGGCAGCCCCTCTCCTGTGTGGTTCAGTTACCCGTGGGGGGCCAAGGGGGGGGCCAGGCTGGGGGCAGGAACACTGGCTTTCTGCACAACTCGCGGGAAAATAACGCCCACACAGCGCAGTCAGAAACAAAAGCAAAGAAAAAGGACAAAACGGAACCAAAGACAGAACTTTTTTAGGGGATAAAACAAAACAAATCATAATTTTGGCTTATAAAAAAAAACCAACCTAAGAGAAAACCGACACAACCGAAGAGATAAAGGAACAGAATAAACCAAACACTCAGAAGGCGTCTTGAACCCAACGGATCAAATCAACGGAAGTGGCATGCAGAAGAGAGTGACATTCTCCCATCATGCATCAGGCCCAGTGGCCCAAACGCCAAGTTACCATGACGACGTAGAGTGCAAAAATTCAGCAACGACATTACCAACGGGATGCAGAAAGGCGCTCACAATGCAGGGCGTCGCGGGTAGTGACCCGCCCGGCGGGCCGGGCGCATCGGAAACATTTTCTCTTGCTTTTTCGCTCTTATTTAAATTTTTTAATTGATTGATTGATTGATTGACTTTTTTGATTTGTTTGTTTGTTTGTCTTAAGAATGTAAAAATGTGGGTAGAGAACGTAAAAAAGAAAAAAACACACCAACCTTCTCGTAGCTCTGAGGGATGTTAAGGGGGTTTGATGCGGAACACAATGACATGAGGAGAAGAGAAAAAATAAGGGGAAACACAGAGAGAGTAAAAGAGGCCTTCCCAAGGCTGTTAGCTGCAACCGTTCTTTGCTTGTTCTCGAAAATAAAATAAAGAAACTTCCAAAGTAAAAAAAAGCCAAACAGCTCCTGCGGTCCGCCCCTGACACCGACTCTAGCTCTACCTGGCGCTTCTGTCTTGTGACAGTTTCAGTGTCCGAGCTCCGGGCCTAGGCCCGGCCAGGCGGCAGGAGTTAGCTGCCGCCGCTAGCCCGGCCCCCCCTGCCCCTGGTCCCCGGAGGGAGCCGAGGAGGGAGCCCCGGAGGCCCGCTGCCTCCCCTCGGCCACCCCCGCCCTCCGCCCCTCAGCGACCCTCCCTGCCCCGCTACGACCGCCCCTCCCCCATTCCCAGCCCACCCCCCGCCCCCTGCCCGCCTGCGGGGGCTGCTGCCTGACTGGTTGGCAGTCTCGGAAGAACTCGGGAAGCTTCCCCCAAACATTCACAGAGAGACAGAGGGTCAGGGAGGGAACCAGGCACTGCTGGGGGGGGGGTGCGCCTTGGTGGTCCTTCGGGGGCCTCGGGGGGAGAGAGGGTTGCTCTCACCCAAAGCTGTGGGGCTGCCCAGGCCTGCGCCTTGCTGGTGGAGGGGAGGGGGAGAGAGGGGGCGGCTGGTCTTGGGGAGAGGGGCTCCTCGGTCCCTAAGTCTGTCAGGGCCTTTGTGCGGCGGGGGGTGGGGTTTGTGTGGCCGGGGGGGGGGGGGAGGTGGCTTTGTGCTGCCAGGGGGGGGGGCTTTGTGTGGCCGGGGGGGGGGGGTTCTGCAGCCGTGGGGTGGGGGGGCCTCTGGGCAGCTCCCTCGGTGGAGTGCTGACCTGAGCCAAAGGGGGCAGAGACCGGAGACACCTTCTCTCCTAGAAAGGCGCCGGCTCTCCTGCCTTACACTTGGGGAACCCGGGAGGGGTCCGACTGCTCCCGTTCCAGGCCGGAGGGAGCGCGGGCCTGGGCTCTCCTGCCCCCTGGCTGCCTTCCTGCTATGCCCCGTCTCTGATTTGTGCTCTCCTCCTATTACATGAAGCACTCAGAGAGAAGGGGGCAGAACGGGTGGGTTACAAAGGCAAACAAAGGGAAGCTCTGGCTCTTTCCCACCGGCTGTTGCCTGACGAGCCCGCGGGGCACCGAGGCCCAGGCGGGGGTGCCCCGGGGTGAGCGGGCAGGGGGGAGGGGGCACGAGGGGGAGCCTCTGAGGCGGTCTGGGGGTGAGGGGGGCACAGAGGAAGAGCCTTCGGCCGTGGGAGGGGGAGCCAGGCTGATGGGGCTTGTCTCCGCCCGCCGGGGCTGGCTCTGGGTACAGGTGACTGGGTGGGGACGGTCCCTGAGCTCTTTCCCTTCCATCCTTATGACACCTGAAGGGCCACCAAGAGCGCTCCCATGTAGGACTTTACCACCAGAGAAGCCCCGGTTGTGGGTCGGTGGGCACACTCTGGGCTGTCAGTCACTGATGCCCTCGTGTGAGTTTCAGCCCCCACCCCCAGCTAGAAGGGACCCCAGTGTCCGGGTGTGGGTCCAGCCCCGGGAGCCACCGGCTCCCTCAGACTCTCCCCGACTCCCCTGGCAGTGGTTCTCCTGGGCCCGGGAGGGGGGAAGGACAGGAGGGGGGGCACAGGATTGGAGGAGGAGGGGGGGGAGGCCCAGAAAGCAAAGCCAGCCCAGACAATGAGGGGGTGGGGTGGGGAGGGCTTGCAGCACAATACACCATGGGAAGCTGACTAAGAGCACGGGTGGGGAGGGGTGGAGACCTGCGGGCTCCCCCTGCCCTGCAGGCCCAAGACAGATCGCTCCCACCCTGCCCCCTGTCCCGCTGTGGGGGTGACTGAGGGCCTCCTGCTGCTGGCTTCCCTCCCGGAGCCCCTGTGGGGCCGGGCTGGGCGAGGGGCCGGCTACTCCTCATCTGGGGATCGGCTGCTGGCTCTAAAAGCCCCCTGCGCCTTCTCCCCCCCGCCCCCCTGCACAGGACACTGCTCGCAGGCCCCTGGGCCTGCTCTGACTAAGCGCTCCTGCACAGCCTTGGGTCTCCGGGGACCCCCTGGGGGCCGGCCCGAGCCCAGCTTCTCAGGCCCGGGAGGGCCTCCTGGACGAGCAGCCGGGCGCTCCCTGGGGGTGGGGGGCTATGTCTCAGGGAGCCCTTGTCTGACTCTCCTAGCTGGGGCCCAGCCCCACCCGCGGATCTCGCTCGGGTCTGCGGGAGCCGGGGAGAACCCGGAGGGTGCGGGGGGGGGGGGGGAGAGGCTGCGCCCTGAGTGTCGGGACGACGCGCTCCCTACCTCTCACGTAAAGGTTAGCGGGGGACGAGTAGCGCACTCCCGCGCTGTTGTTGGCCACGCACTCGTATTTTCCTTGGTCCGTCTCCTCGCTGCTCTCGATCTGCAGGGCACCTGCGGGGGGACAGGGGGAGGGGCGGGGAGAGAAGGACCAGAGGGAGTCAGTGCCTGGGCCGGGCCGCTCCACTCTGGACCTCCCTGAGGCTGCGGGCCTTTGGCCTGGCCCAGGCCTCCACAAGCACTTCCAGTGGGAGCCGACCATCCTGGCCCGGTCAGCCCTGGCGGGGGGCGCCCCGTCCCCTGGTCTCCCTGCGGGCTACGAGCCCCCAGCCTCCGTGTTTTCTATCTAATGGGCTCATCCAAGGGTGGGACCACGTGACTGAGACCCTGCTGGACCGAGGGCTGGGCAATGACCCATGGCCTTCCCCCGGCCGAGGCAGCCCAGGGAAAGATGCAAGAACAGGCGTATCCAGCCGCACTGCCTGGCCAAGGCCCGAGAGCAATTAGGGGGCTTAGGAGCTGATGGCTGCCTAGTACAGTGCCCGCCCTTTCACTTATTCCCCTCCTTGTCCTGTTGCTTTCCCTTTTATAACGCAAGGTCCTTGGGAGGGTGACGGTGAGCAGCTGCCAGCCCAGCGAGGGGCCGCGGGCCGGCCCGAGCTGAGGGCCAGGGAGGCTCCATCCCAGCGGTTCCCCAGGGCCCCAGGAGCGGGCCCTGGCCTGCGGGGGCCACTTTCCAGAGTAAGGAGGAGCTAGCAGCAAACCTTCCTGCCGGGGCCACTTTCAAGGTGGGTCCCTTGTCTGAGGGCGTCTACCTCGGGGGGAGCCCTGATGCCCAGGGGCTGCATCTAAGCAAATGTGCCTGAATTTCAGAGACCCTGACTCAACCTGCCGTGCTCAGGGAGGAGTCAGTGAGAACGGATGGATCTCTGCAAGTGAGTGAGTGTCACACACCTCAATGCCAAGGCCCCCAGAGGAAGTAAAAACGGGTCTGAATTTACAAGCAGGGGTTTGAAAAACAATAAAGGGGCCGGCTTGAGAAGGCGCTTAATGGGCGGCTGCGGAGGGCGGGAAACCCTCTGCCTCAAGTTTCTCATTTAAGGACCACGGATGTGTGAAATGGCACCACTGGCCCCCATCCCACCGAATTCGCGCCTCGGGGCTCGCGCCCCCCTGCTGCACTTGTGTATCAGTCACCCCCGTCTGCACCCACCCCTCACTGACCCGCGCGCCCCACAGCCCACCCAGGAGCCAGCTGCCGGGAAGGTGGGTGCTTAATAAAGGCCTTGTTGAACCGAATGAAGCCCTGCCCCAGGGACATGTTAGTGAGCTGTCTCCCTGCGAGGGACCTCCCCAGGCTGCCGCCAGCCCAGTTGCGAGATCTCAGACTCGCATGTTACAGAGACTCGTTCCCGCTGGTGGAGACGCGGCCCAGAGAGTTGGGTCTGGACAGCCGGCGTTTCTGTTTCAGGCAAGCCCCTTCACCTCCAGAAGGGAACCTGAGGCTCAGAGATGGGAGGCGGCTGCATTGCCCTAACTTCCTTCCGGAGAGACTCGGGGAAAGGCTATCCTAGAGAAAAGGGCCTAAAGCTGCCGCAAGGTCTCTGCCGGACTCTGGTTCCCGGGCACAGCGCCCAGAGCAGGGCTGTCAGGTGAGCGGGGGCACCGGAGAAGTCCAGAGAGGTACGTTGGAAGGCCTGGCCCCAAGATGCTTTCCCTTCCTTTTTGTACAGTTAAGTGCCTGCCTTATGGGGAGCCCCTAAGTGTTTGTTTAATGAACTGAATTAAAAGATTCTAATTCTCGTTCTCTGACTCCAAGGCGAGGCTCCGGCCATTAGACCTTCCCTCCTCAGGAGGGGGTTTTCGGGCCTGGCTGATGCTGGGCCGGGCCTGAGGGGCAGGAGTAGGACACGCCGGGGTGAATCCGACCCTCTCGGCGTCCTGCCCATGGCATCACCGGCTATCATTACAGGGAATAGATCTGGAGGGGACCTCAAAAATAAGCTGCTCTAGCTCCCCCTTTTCATCACCGAGGAAAGCCCAGTTCTGGAGGACAGTAAATAGCAGAGCTTCAGTCTGAACCCAAAGTTTCTGGGTCTGAATCCAACCTGACTGCCATATCCCCCATTACTCCAGGGATGGATCCCCCCCTTTGCCCCTTTTACTTTTTATTAAAACTTTTATTTACAAAACATCTACACAGATAATTTTTAAACACTGACCCTTGCAAAACTCTGTGTCCCAAACATTCCCCCCCTTCCCCCGCCCCTCCCCTAGATTTTTTGCCCCATTTGTGAGGCCGGTGATCTGCAGACTTAGCAGAGGTAATTCCCAGTCCCGGCAAACCCAGACACACAAAGACCAACATAGAAACAGACAAAAGAGCACAGACACGAGAGGACAGGCCCAGGAAGGGACGGGGAGAAGGGCGTGACGGGGGAGGGGGGCTGCCCTAGCTCAAGCTGGAGCCCTCGACAGGAGGCAGGAGGCTGGGAGCTGAGGAGTGTGTGGAGGGGGAGCAAGAGAGGAGGGGCAGGTGGGTGGGTATGTGAGTCGGGTGGGTGAGTGAGTGACTGAGTGAGTGGCTGAGTGGGAAAGCCTCTTACCTCGGATCGGAGTACTTTCTGTAAGGGAAGCAAAGAGAGTCAAGTGAAACACAGAAGCATTTGGCCGGCCAGCTGAAAAAGGACCCCATGGAAGAAAAGAGAGCCAGCGGGGAGGAGCTGTCCAGCCGGCCTCCAAGACCTAGCCTGCACCTGCCTCTCTCCCCAGCCTCCAAGGCTAGCTTGTGCCTGCTTCTCTCCCCAGCCTCCAAGGCTAGCCTGCGCCTGCCTCTTTCCCCGGCCTCCAAGGCTAGCCTGCACCTGCCTCTTTCCCCGGCCTCCAAGGCTAGCCTGCGCCTGCCTCTTTCCCCGGCCTCCAAGGCTAGCCTGTGCCTGCTTCTCTCCCCAGTCTCTAAGATCTAGCCTGTAGCTGCCTCTTTCCCCGGCCTCCAAGGCTAGCCTGTGCCTGCTTCTCTCCCCAGTCTCTAAGGTCTAGCCTATGCCTGACTCTCTCCCCTGCCTCCAAGGCCTAGTGTCTGCCTGCTTTTTTTCTCTCAGGCTCCAAAGCCTAGCCTGTGCCTGCTTCTCTCCCTGGCCTCCAAGGTCTAGCCTGTGGCTGCCTCTCTCTCAAGGTCTAACCTGCACCTGCCTCTCCCTAGCCAGGTCTAGCCTGTGGCTGTCTCTCCCCAGCCTCTAAGGTCTAACCTGCGCCTGCTTCTTTTTTTTCCCAGGCTCCAAGGCCTAGCCTGCGCCTGCTTTTTTCTTCCAGGCTCCAAGGTCTAACCTGCACCTGCTTCTTTTTTCCCAGCCTCCAAGGTCTAGCCTGCACCTGCTTTTTTTCTCCCCAGCCTTCGAGGCCTAGCCTGCGCCTGCTTTTTTCTCCCAGGCTCCAAGGGCTAGCCTGTGCCTGCCTCTCTCTGTAGCCTGTGGTCTCCATCCAGTAGGACTCTGGTCCTTCTCCGAACTGGAAGCTCCCTAATCTGTCCTGCCATCTCCCATAATCTGCCCAGGCTGTCCCAGCTCCTGTGTACTCTTTGTCCTGCCTACCAAAATCTTTCTCTCCCCTTAAGACCCAGCTCTGGTCCTGCCTCTTCCATGGAGATTTTAGCCCTCTCTCTCCCCACATCTTACAGGGCATTTTGTCTCTGTCTTGTCTTTGCCCTCAACTCACTCCATGGCACCATAAGTATTTGTGTTTTTGTGAAGCTTCCTTACAGGCTCATAGAATCTGGAGCGAAAAGGGGGCAGAAGCTGACATGGGGCTCTAGATTAGCTTTGGAAGGACCCTGAAGGTCAGGTAGCTTCTCATTTCACAGATGAGGAAACTGAGGCTCAGATTAAGTGACGTGCCTGAGATCTCACAGGGAGTAGGGGGCAGGAGCAGTCTTCAGACTCCATTACTTCCTTGTTCCACGGTGCCTCATACAACAGGTCCCCCAGGTGACCTGGAGTGCCCGAGCCAGGCTCCTTCACTTCTGCCGGCTGTATGCTTTCCTGCACGGTGTCCCTCTGCTGCCCTTGGAGACTGCTCCCGGCATGCAGGGCCCCTGATGTTTCCCATTTGGGGACCTCCAGTGCGAGCTCAGGACACAGAACATAGTAGGCATTTAACAGATTGCTGCCCAAATGGAATTGTTAAAAATGGCACTGAATTCCAACAGAACCTGCCCCTATTTCTCCAACTGGAAGTGTCTCTTCCACGTCTGTCCTTAACTACCTAACCTGTGAGGGCCAGGACTGATGGTCTCCTACAAGTCCCCGTGCCCTAGGAAGTATACAAGCTGGGCACTCCGGGCTCAACAGGACACAGGGCTCATCGACTCCAACGTCCCATTTTACAGAGGCCAGCAGAGGGGAAGGGACTTGGCCACAGTCAGGGATGGCCAGCGGCTGGGCCAGTGCTTGAGCTAAATCCCGGCTGCTTTGCCCTCCGTGCTATGTGTGGACCCCTCTGCTGCTGGAGCACCCATCAGACTTGCCTGCTCTGTCACTACCACTGGGGACTGCCTCCTTACCAGCTCCCAGAGGACAGGGGGGGCAGGCGGGAGCAACCAGGGCTTTGTCACTCTGCCAGCTCTGCCCGTCTCCTTTTCCCTATTCTGGGAAATGAACCTGCCGGGAGGGGACATGCACACAACGGCATCAAATTGCTGAAGCTTCCCTTGGAAGAGGTATATCCATTTTATGGATGAGGGAAGTGAGTGTCTAGCATCCCCCAGCCAATAAGCAGGGGACTAAGGCAGCATCTTTTCCAGCAGGCTCTTGGAAAACCGGACAGTGGGGAAAGGTGGAGGAAGGATCTTGCTGCCCTTATAAAAGGAGCTGGACCGGCCTGTATCCCGGCTCTGGTTGGGAAGTGGAGGAGGCCGTGGATGCGAGAGCCTTCTCCCCTTCCCATCCTCATCCACTCCCAGGGCGGCAGCCCTCTGGGCTGGCCCACGGGCTCCCTCCAACAGACCAGGACATTCCCACCCACCACAGACTCAGTGGGAAGAGCCGGCCGGCAGAGAGATGGGTGGTCTTCAGAAGAGAGAGCTCTTGGAAGGCACTGCCTTGTTCTCTTGGGATGGGGAAGGGGAGGTAAGGACATGAGGCACGGGTTAGAATCAGCTTGGGGAAGGAGTTAGGAAACACAGTTAGACGAGGAACAGATGGAGGGTAGGGGCTCAGGAGCTCCTTCCCTCCAGGTTAATGAAGCACAGGGATTAGCTTTTGGGCTTGGGTTTCACACAGGGGTAGGGGCGGGGTGCACAAGGGAAGGAGAGAGAGGGATGGAGTGAGTTGGGGACCCACTAGAGGGGGAGTGACACAGTCTTGGGGGGACTCCTTTAGCTCCCCGAGGGAAAAGGAGAAGAGCCCAAACCAGCCAGCTGAGAGACAGACACCTGTGTCGAGTCAGAGGGACATCAGGCTGGGGGAGAGGCATTGAGGCGAGAGAGGGAGGGAGCAGAGGGCAGAGACCTGCCTCTTCGGGAGATCTCCAGGATTATGCTCCCATCCTCAGAGTAAGCCAATTGGTCTGCCACCGTGGGGGCTGGTGGAGGGCAACAGGGGCAGCTGCCCTTGGGGCAAGAGGAAGGAGACTGGACTTTCATGCCCAACCCTCCAGACCATTAGCTGCATGAGGCACCGTGGGGATGGGCTCGTCATGTGAAAGCTGAGGAAATGGAGGCTCCCACAGCCGGGATTCCAACCTGCACTTTTTGCCACAGCCAAATCTACTGCTTTTTTTTCTAGTTTACTCCGCCTTGTCTGGGGGGAGAGAGACTGGGAAGAAGTTTTTTCTCCAATGGATCGGTCTCCTGAAAGACACCCCCTCTCTTATTTTATTCCATCAGAGGCTGAGTGACTGAGGCTGGGGAAGGGAGTCGGGGACCGGGGAGCTCGGCTTTGGGGCAGAGAGGGATCTGTTGGCCAAAATCAGTCTGAGGACCAAAGTCCTGCCTCCAAAGGCAGAAGCCAGGGATGGATGGTGGAGACCAGCCTGCCTCTGTCTCCTCTCCATCACCAATGCCAGCTGAGGCCTGACCTGCCGGGGACCCGGGGAGGGATGGGATGCAGCAGGAGGGGAAGACCGGGGCTTGTCTCCATAGTAACTGGAGAGCAAGTACCAACGCCTTCTGTGTGAATGTGAACCTGGCTACTCTTCCAGGAGGAGGTGCAATGAAGAAGGACAGAACAGGGGGAAGAGAGCACCTCCGGTTCACAATGTCAAGGCAGGAAGAGATCCCCCTTAGGTTACAGATGGGGAACATGAGGCTCAAGGAGAAATTACAAGCACAATCAGCAGGAAGGGAATTTAGAATGTAGCTCTGCTGGCTTTCAGGTCAGAGATCCTGGGATTCAGGGTATATGATAAGTCTAAGGAACCTTAGCAATTCATCTTACAGAAAGGGAAACTGAGGCCCAGAAAAAGGTCATACAATAAGTCAGTGGCAAGTCTGGGACTAAAATCCACCTCTCCAGGGCACTTTAATCTTGAGTGAAAAGCCTCAGAAACCTCTCTTCTCTTTCCTTTCAGATTCAAAGGGACTGCTGGAGTAGGGCTTGGGCCAGGCTGGTTTATTCCGTGCTTACCACTGACTATGAGGAGTTTCAATGACTCTGTTATCAATTCATTCCTTTGGTATTCTTTTTCAATGCCCAAGAGTCTGCCATCAAAATATAAATCCTCCTTGAGCAGGGGCAAAGTGGGGAGTGGAATTAGCTGAAAGCTGATAGAATGGTAGGTAAGAAAAGAGACAACTTTCATCATTTTGCATCACACAATTGTAGAGCATTAGAGCTGGAAAAGACTAGATATTCAGTCCACTCTCCTAATTTTATAGATGAGGAAACTGAGGCTCAGAGAGAGGAGGACTTGCCTAAAGCTTCAAAGTTGCTATGTCTCAGATCTGGGACTGAACCCAAGGTCTCTTCCCTCCAAGACCAATTGTTCTGTACACAATCACAAGTAATGTAGTGCCTTGATAATCCCCATTCCCTTCCTCCCTGGAGGGCCCAGACAGCAGGAAGCCCCTGTGGGAGGCAGCATGGCGAAGCAGAAAGGATGCTGTCCTTGGAGGTGGGAGGCCTGAATCTGAAGCATAGCCATGGGACAGTGGGCAAAGCTTTTACTTTCTAGGAGCCTCAGCTTCCCCATTTGTAAAATGGGGCCAATGATATTGCTACCATCTGTCTCCCAGGGCCACTGTGAAGGGGGGCCATCAAATCAGAAATGGGTATGGCTTCTCATTATTGACAAAAGTCTCACTCTAAAGCTCTGCTCTTACTTCTTCTCATGTGGCCGTGTCTGGAAGGCCGCTGAAGGCCCTCTCCGACAGGTTTAATCATCGTATGGTGACAGTGGTGAGGGGAGAGGTATCGTCCTGGCAAAGTCCAGGGGGTTATCCCCTAGCTGGTCACAGTCTTAAATACAATGTTAAGCCCACAGGAACAGGCTCCACTGGCCAGTGTGTGCTGGCTCCTCCTCCTGTTTTCAGATGTGAAACTCTCCCCTCCCTCGGTCCCCCAGAGGCAGGGATGAGACAGAAAGGCCCCCTGTCTTGCCCCAAAGGCTGCCAGCCCCAGTCTCCTTTCTCCTTCCTTCTCCTTTTTCTGAGGCTCTGGCCTTCGGTGCCCCCGAGGACAGGTCGTTCTGAGGGAGAGGGGGCTCCCAGTGAGAGGGGGGTTAGTAAACATGCCGTGTCTAAAGCTGTTAGGGTGGTCATTAGTTCCGGGGTCAGGAAGGACGTTAGCTGTTTAACTTGCTTGATCAAACAGACTTACCAAAGGTCTCTGAACGTTTCAAATAGTGAATCAGAAAAGAAAACAGTGAGTTTGTTAAGTGGGTTATTCAGACAGTAGCAGCCCCTAAGTGCAATGGCTCTCCTGGTCTTAGGTCCTTTCCAGAACCAACCACTGCGACTCATGGAAGAGGAGACAAAAAACTCCACTGGTCTGGACAATCCCGACCCCCACCCCCAGGAAGGACCCTTTTCTCTGGGAATGGACACCATCTCTCGGGGGATTCTGGGATGGATCAGTCCATTCCACCCTGATCCAAATGCAACACTCTCGAGTTAGTCTGTTCCACTTTGGGGTAACACTAATTATCAGAGAGTTGTTTTCCCTGGGACCATCTCCTTGTCCTGGGGAGCATGGGAAGGCAGGGTCAGCTGCTGAGCTGGGGGATCCGGAGCCCTCGTTTTCATCTGAGCTCTTCCCCAAGTGGGGGCCGGGTTTCAGGAGCATGAAGCTGGGTTCCTCATTCGCTAGCTAAAGCCAGAAATTGAGAGTGATTCTTCTTGTGGCCCACATCCCTGCCCAAAAGGGGATCCCACAGGGCTCAGTCCCCCTTCATCTCCCAACTCCCTGGGGCAGCTTTCTTCCTGGAGACTTGTGGTCCTCAGACCAGGATGGGGACGGGCACTAACGGCAGCCAGCTGTCCCACGGGATCAGCCGGGGAGAGTCTGGGAGAAACAGGGAAGCGCTGCAGTATCCCCGAGCCCAGCTTAACAGGGAGGTTTCGGGGGGGAGGCTGAGAAGGAACGCGGACGTGTGAAGCTCCGTCTCTCCCCGGGACCTCGAGGGTCTGGGTGCGGATTTTGTCGGTGGCCCTTTGGAAAGAGCAACAGCCGGCCCGGAGACGTGCATGTACGTGCCCCCGGGCGTGTGCGCCCAGACCCGCGTGGCGGGGACATGCGGCGGGCACGGATCGGGGTGCGTCCACGTGGGCGCCACACATGCACAGAGTGACGCGGGGGCTCGCGAGAGGGGACGGCTGCAGACACGGACACGGGGAGAAGCAACACTGCGCCCAACAAGCAGGGGATCCGGGGGACAGACGGACGAACAGATGGGGGGAGACAAACAGCGCCCAGTGCCGGGCACCGAGCAGATACACACAGCTGTCGGGGAGTGGCTCTGGTCGGGATGGCCCCGAAGGGGGCTGAGGCTGGGCCCGAGGATGCCCCGAGCAGCCCGCCCCTGCCCGGGAAGTCGCCTCCCCTTCAAGTTCAGCGGTCCCGAGGCAGAAGGCGCTTCTTGCCTTCTCCGAGCTTGCCCGGGATGGCTCCGTCTCCCGCCACCCGCAGACCCCGCCCCTTTCTACCCGAACCCTTACCTGATCTCAGCTGCTTGATCCTGCCATTGCTGGTGCTTGGGTCCACCGGGAGGAAGTCTTTGAACCAGGTGATCTCGGGGTCTGGGTTCCCGCTGGCCGCACAGAGCATGGTGGCGGTTTTTGTGCGCTCCACCACCTTCAGCTGGGGGCTCATGTCAATGTTGGGAAAGCCAGGGGGCAGCTGGTCCTCTGTGGGGAGAGCAGGCCCGGCCCCTCCGTGAGTGCGCAGCCCTCCCCCCTCCCCGGCTGGGGGACGCAGGCTGCAGGGCCCGCTCTGCCCTGACCGACCCAGGAGCCTCGGGAGGCTGCGGCCTTTGCCGGCAGGTTCCTCCCACCGAACAGGAGCGGGCAAGGACTGAAGGGCTGCGCGGGGCCAGGAGCCAGGGCTGGGGGCCCGGGCACAGCGCTGAAAGCCGCTCTCAGGGTCCCCTTGGGCAAGCTGAAGGCCCGAGAACCTTCCCAGGAGTGCGTGAGGGCCGACTGAGACGCAGGCCCGAATGTAGGGGACGAGGGAGGCCCCCGGGGGCCACGGCCTCAATCCGCTGTCGGGAGCCTCTGCAAAGTAATTCTGAGCAGGCAATGAGGTGGGACCACTGACTGCGGGGCTTCCGCCATTCAGAGCTTCCCAAACTGTGTCAATGGGCTCAGTGGCCTAATTCAGAGGGCCAGGAACAGTGGGGGAAGGGGGGGCTGCAGCCTGTATCTGGGGAGGGGGCGGGGACGCAGCCCAAGTCAGTGCCCTGAACAAGGCAGAGGAGAGTCCCCAGGGGCCTGAGGATGACCTGAGCAGTCTTCCCTTCCGGTTCTCCCTCCTCCTCTGTAAGGTGAGGCTGCCAACCAGGGAGGATGCTTTATAGTCTTTTTCCTAACGGACTTCCTGACTGTGACATTCCATAGTGTAAGGTCTCCTCTGACCTCCTGGGTTCTAAGGGCCCTCCCGGCCCTGACCTCCTGGGTTCCAAGGGCCCTCCCGGCCCTGACCTCCTGGGTTCTAAGGGCCCTCCCAGTCCTGACCTCCTGGGTTCTAAGGGCCCTCCCGGCCCTGACCTCCTGGGTTCTAAGGGCCCTCCCAGTCCTGACCTCCTGGGTTCTAAGGGCCCTCCCAGTCCTGACCTGGGTTCTGTGATTCTTTTCCCCTTTTCTTCTATCTATCCACACACATTCCCAACCCCTATCCCTTGTACATACATCCCCCATTAAATCCCAGGCTAAAGTCGTTGCTTCCACAGGGCACTCTCTCTATCAGAGCTTGAGGGTCTCCCAGATAGCCATGACCCCTGATAAACAGAAATCCTATTGAAAAAACTGTTCAAGGGGGTCAGGGATGATTAAGCCATAAGCACTCATAATCAACAACCACTGCTGTAGCTGACACAGATCTTGCCAGACCATCTTGAGCAAATCTCATTGTGCGTGTGAGTGTGTGTGTGTGTGTGTGAATGTGTGTGCGTGTGAGTGTGTGTGTGTGTGTGTGAATGTGTGTGTGTGTGTGAGAGAGTGTGTGTGTGTGAGAGTGTGAGTGTGTGAGTGTGAGTTTGTGTGTGAATGTGTGAGTGTGAATGAGTGTGAGTGTGCGTAAGTGAGTGTGAATGTGAGTGTGTGTTGGTTGCTGGTGCAGTTGGGAGGGACCATTACCCTCCTTCCCCAGATGGGCACTTGAAGCCTGGGGGTGCAGCAGAGCTGGGAGATAGTCACAGCTGCCCACGTTGCACGGCCACCTCATGTCAGCCTCGCTGCTCAGCCAATAAAACCCTCTAGGTTTCCTTGCAGAGACTCTCACCCCTTTGCCCGCGGCTAAGTCACGGAAGCAGGATGGGCCTCTGGCACGGGCACATTGGCTAGAAGAGCTCCAAAGTGCCTCGGTGTCCATGACGTAGGATCCCCAAGCACTCCTCAAACCGGACACAGCCCTTCCTGAGTCCGGCAGGGAGCCTGCGGCCCAGGGCTCCATCTAGGGGGCACCAACGGGCCGAGAATGACTTCCCCTTCAGAAATAACTGCCAGGAGCCACAGCACTCGCCCGGCCTCTAGGGGGGCTCAGGCTTCTCTGCCGCCCTCCCAGGCCTCTAGTTCAGCCACAAGACTGGTTTTGGTTCTTTGAAATCCACCATTTCTTTGCTGTGTGAGCTTGGCCAACTGCCCTTCTCTGGGGAGTTTTTCCCCCTGCAAAAGGAGGGGTCTTCCAGCTTTTAAGATAAAATGGCACCTGCTTCACAGGGGTGTGATGAGGGTCAAATATAGTGCTTGGCACAGGGCCACGCCCCGAGAAGGTGCCCAATCAAATGCCTCCTCTCCCTTGCTTTGAGCAAGTCTTCTTAGTTTTGCCTGGGCCGCAGGCGAGTGTTTACGGCTTCTGTTTGTTCTCTGGGAGCGAGTCCTATCTCTGCAATAAGCCTTGGGGTCAAGGGTATTATCTTCAATTTGGGGGGCAGCATCTTTGGAAGGGGCTGGAGGGTGAACAAAGGTGAAGGGTTAAGGATGATGCCGGGGAGGACTGGTCCAAGGAAAGCCTGACGCTGCGGTTGGGCTAACTATGGGAGAAACCCTTTTCTCCTCCTCTTCCGCTTAAGAGGAGCAGACTTTGACTAAGGGGGAGGAAGCAATGGGAGTAGTCAGAACTTCCCCAGAGTGGCCAAAGGCAGCCTGGGGGGGAGGAGCTCACTGGAGGTTCTGGCGGAGGCTGAACACGGGTCAGGGATGCTGCTTTCCATTCTTCCGCCTCCTCCCAGAGAACCAAATACGAACCCGGTGGGTTCAGAACAGGCTTGGGGATGATCTGATTTTCTCCTGGAGCACTCAAGAGGAAGACAAGGACGTAGAGATGCTCCTCTTGCCTACTCCTCTTAGCTCCAGCTTGGAGAAGGGACATGACACAGTTTTTGTTACTAACAGGAATAATACTGAACATGGCGGGGGGGGGGCATTGGGGACAACCAAAGCGGGGGGAGAGAAAGGCTTTCATGCGCTGCTACTGAAGCAAAGGGTCTGGTTAACAACCAGCCCGTGCTGGGTCCCTGGTAAGTAACACAGAGCCTGGATTGAGCGGAGGGTGTGGCGGGCAGGGGGCTTTAGTGTCAGACAGAGATTTCTATGCTGCAGCAGTTTCTGGGGACTTAGAGAAAATGAGCCCGGGGAGGTTAGAAGAGTTGGAAATGTGGTGGATTATGTATCCATGAGGGCAGGTGTGAGGGGGGTTCTCACCCCTTGACCCAAAAAGCAGATAGCAAATGTGCCATCAGAGCTACTGCTGGCTCTGATTGGCTCCTGATGACATCACAACTAACTACTGCTAGGCTGGCAGTCCCCTGCCTTCCACTGGGGGCTCATCAATTTCATCAGCCAATTAATCCTCCAGGAGAATTGCCCTCTTGATTGGCAGTGTGTGTGTGTGTGTGTGTGTGTGTGTGTGTGTGTGTTGGGGGAGGCCTCGTACAACTATTATTACTGAGTGTTTCTAATTAAACAAAAATGTTCATCTTGCAGCACATTCTGCAGAATTCCTCGGAGTTTAATTAAAACAACAACGGCAAGAGGCGTGATCAGATTTGAGGATCAGATCGGTAGAGAAAGCATCTCCAAGCATCACAAATTGGCACTCCGTGCAGACACTCCTGTGTCTTTCCATCCGGACAAAGAAAGCCTGTTCCCGCCTCACCCGGGTAGCCAGGCTCCTCCGCCGGTCCCTCAGTGCCCAAACTCTGAGCCTTCTCGGGGCCTAGACTGCACTGAGCGCAGAGAGGACCAGTGCCGCCTCGAAGGAATTTCCCACCCCATGAAGGAGAGGAGAGTGGTTCGGATGAAGAATACTTAAGCTGAGAAGACAAACTATACTACGCAACATGATCTTCCCTGGGCTACAGGAAGTGGCCATTTGGAAGAGGAAGAGCCGCTCACTGAGGCGGGATGACCAGCGGTCAGGCACACTGCAAAAGGGACCTCTGCATGAGACACCAGTTGGGATGGAGGGAAAGCGTCACATGAGTCAGCGAGATAGCATGCTGGAAAAAAAGCCTATTGCAGTCTTGGGACTTACGAGAGGCAAAGTGTCCAAAAGCGGGGAGTCCTGCTTTTTTCTGACCTGGTTGCACTCTATCTGAATTGCTATTTTCTGTCCCGGCACCACATTCACTTGGGGGGTTGGGGGGAATGGTGTGATACTGACAAGCTGGAGCACATCAGAAGGGTGTGAGAAGTAGGAAGGGTGAGGGGATTTGAGACCACTCTAGATGATGATCACTTGAGAGAACTGAGGGTGTTTCACATAGTCGGGAGTATGGAACATGACAAGTGTCTTAAATTGTTTGAGGGGATGTCATGGAGGAAATGGGATTAGAATGTTTGTTTGGCTCCAGAAGGCAAAATTAGGACCAAGAGGAGGAAGTTACTTCAGATTTCAGCTCGATGTAAGGAAAAATGTCCTCATAATGAGAGCTGTTTCAAAATGGGAGGAGCTACTTTAAGGGGAGGTGAATTCTCCATCACCAGGGCCATTGGTACTAGAATACCGATGAAATTACAAATATGGGGGAAAAAGAGTTGACTAAGATCATTTCATTCAATCTATTTCTAGTCTTTTTCCAAAAGGTAAAGGCCCGAGGGGAGTTCAACTCCTGGAGCAGCAGGTTTGACGGGACCATGTAACTGACTTGGAAATATAAACTAGGACTCACTGAAGATGCTTTCCCCCAATCTCAAAAGGAAACCTAGCTAAATAGTGGGGGAGATTAGCTACAACAGAGAAGTTAACAGGTTCAAATATCAGCTGTACTCCTACAAACAAATCCCTTGCCCTTTCTGGGGCTCAGTTTCCTTGCTTGTAAAATGAAGTGGATTTGACAAGATAAGCCGTAAAGTCTTTTACAACCCAAATGTATTCTATATTCCTGTGCTTTTGGGGACAACAACAAAGGGGAAACCTTGAAATGGACTTGATTTTGGCTTTGCTATTAACTAGCTAGGAGGTCTTCAGTGAGTCCTTTCTTGGAATCTGTTCTCTCATCTATAAGATGAGGGAGAGGAGAAGGTCCTTTCAACTCCATGCTCCTAAGGAGAGACAAAAGGCCCCCGGCTTCCTCTTGCTGGCCTTAGAAGGGGCTCTGTGCTAGACTTCCAGGCCTGGAACATCACCTACCCCCCAGCCCTGGCCCCCACCAGAGGGGGAACACCAGCCACAAGGTAGCCTCTACCCCAAGCCCTATCTCCCTGGTCCCTGGAAGGAGATAGGAGGCTGTGGGTGACACTGCTGCTCCTTCCCTGCAGTGGGCACAGCTGTTTAATAATTAAAAGCAGAAGCGAGTGTGTGTTTGCTGGTCTGAGCTTGCTCACATGTATATTTATGGGCATGAGGATCGAGAGAGCGGAAGGCGATGGAGAGCCAGCAGCCTCATGCAGGGAGATGAGCCTGAAGGGGAGGCAGGGAGACAGAGGGCCCTCAAGTTTCCTTATCTATAAAATGGAGGAGCAGGGCTCCCTAAGTCTCTGAAGTTCTCTGAGTCTGTGTGTGCAGCTCTAATCTGGGGCCCAGAGCAGGGCTTCAAATGGAAAATGAGGGTGTTCCTGAGAAGGGCTGGAGGGGGAAGAGAAGAGGAGGGAGGTGGGAGCTAGCCAGGAAGGGGAGGTAGGAAATGCCTCCCTTTACTATGGAGGAGGTTAATGGATTCAGTTTGTCCTTTTAACTCTCGAGGTTCTGACAGCAGAGCCAGGCATGGGGCCTCCAGAAGCATGAAAGCTGTGCAAAGGTCACAATGAGCCTATCTCTGGGGAAGAAGCAACTGCCAGGGGTTGGGAGAGGAGGTTCTGCTTCAGGCTGCAGCGGGAGGAGCTATTTCTCCCAGATCCCCATCTCCCTCCCTCTCTCTGGCATCAGGGACCAGCCACTGCTTAGATGAAGGTCCAGATGGGTCAGGGTCCAGGGTGAAACAAGGCCTGTGCTCATCTGGCTGACTCCCCGGGCCTCTGACGAATCTGGCCCCGAAGACAAGGAGAGGGGGTAGGGTGGGAATGATGCAGTTCACAGGAGGAGCTTCCCCTCCCCTTCCCCTGCTCCCCCAAGGAACTCTCACCCTATTCTGTTCAGTGACCCTTCCCAGGGCCAAGTGGGGGTCATACCTAGTCAGGCTCTGTCTGCCTGTCCTCCAGAGCTTATGGATGTGATGGAGGCCTAAGGAGAAGTGACGTGTCCACCATCACACAAAGAGTTAAGTGAGGGAGCTAGAACTCCAAGCTCCATTTGGCTCCAAGGAGGGAGGGGAAAACTGATATTTCTCTGGCCCTACAAATTTTAAATATCCACCCACTCTTCTCCTGTACCCTAGAGCCATGGCTTTTCAAGCACATCTGGGCCAAATCCTCCCCCCCACTGATAAACCACCAGATCCAAGATGTTCCCCAATCGTCACCCTGCCTCAGCTGCTCAAGGGAACACAGTGGGGTGGTGAGCCTGGAGAAAGCTAGGTGAAGGGTAAGGTGATTACAACCCTGTCAGCTGAGCAAGGGCTATCTCAGGCCAACCTCGAAGGCTCAGACCAGCTGCCTGCCTGCCTGCGAGGAGGCCAGGCTGGGGCTGCTGTCAAATCTGAGTTGTAGATTAGGGTTAGAGAGAAAGGCAATTGTGTTATTTTCCAATACACCTAGGAACTCCAGCAATACTAATGAAGTGCAGTCACGCAGAAGTCCTGCTGGACCTACTGTAATGAACAGATAATTATTTGTAACAAGCACATTAATGGGCAGGTAAGCAAATGGGTGTTGCTAAAGTGCTAGAAACCCATTTGTTCTTTTTGGTAGGTTTTTTACTTCCTGCTGAAATCTAAACAAGTCCCTCACTCCAGAGGCATGAGGTCTAAATTAAGGAGATTTTTTGGGGAGAAAGGAAGAAAGGAAAACATTTATTATTAAGGGCCTACTGTGTGCCAGGCACTGGGCTGAGAGCTCTCACAAATATCATCTCATTTGATTCTCACAACAACCCTAAGAATCAGGTGCAATTATCACCTCCATTTTACAGATGAGGAAACTGAGACAGACGGTTTAAGTGACTCAAGTCTCTATCCACTTTGCCACCTAGCATATGAAGGATATGAATTCCTGCTCTGATTCTGATGAGTTGTGTGACTATGGGAAAGTCTCTCCTCTCTTTGAGCCTCAGTTTCCTTATCTGGAACACAGGAATCACAATATTGTTTATATAATGTGGCTCAGAAAGTTGGGAAGAAAATTTTTTTATAAAATTTAAAATGTTTTAGAAATACGTATTTCAAAATTTTAAGGAGACATGATGTTGTGGCTGTGGGCATTCTCTTTACCTATTTAGATTTGCAGTCCCCACCCAATTTTGTAGAATCTTAGGTGTCTTTGGCCAAATCCCCCAACACTGTGTGGCCCCCTGGTGCCAGGTTGCTTCCCAGCTGAGTTAGATTGGTCCAGGACATAGCCAGGGGTTGACCTGGATGACAGCAGATCAGAGTGGGAGAGACCAACATATCACTCATTACAACAGCTTCCTTTACAAATGGGGAAAATGAAGCTCACGGAGGGCCTAGAACCCAGATATTCTTATTTAGAGCACAGAGCCAGGTACACACTAAGGCCTTCTCTAATTACTTGCAGACTCAAGGTATTATAGAATTTCAAGGTGTAAGGGTCTCGAGAGATTATCTAGTCTGATTACCCCATTGTGGAGAGTGAAACTAAAGGCTGAGAACTTTAGTGACTTGCCTACATAACTGGTAAAAAGCAGAGAGAGCATCTAAATTCAGGTCTCCTGACTCCCAATCCATTAACTCTAAATTGGCAAAACCCTGTATAGGTAGAGTCAACACTGCGACACTGTAGAGATGTCCACCCCCCCCCCCATACTGAAGCCTCATGGGGACCCTGGTCTTAGCACAGTGGGTTGCCAGTACCTCGGAGGACAGTGAGCTTTGCATGCACGGTGATCTCCCCGATGGGATTCTGTGCCACGCATTCATACACGTTCTCATCCCGGGGTGTCCGCAGGGGCTGGATCCGAAGCACCGCGCCGGCACTCTCATCAAACTCGATAGTCTGGGAGGGAGACAAGGGGGAGATGAAGCATCGGGAGCCTCCCTGAGTTGCACTGTCCCCACCTCACTTTCCATGCTGCCTGACCCGTCCTAGCTGGGGACTGCATGCACAGGATTTCTTCTCCCTTTTGCCAATGGGAGTGTGTCTGGGGGTTAGGGACCTGTGGCAACAGGAGGAAGATATGGTGCTAAGGAGAGCAGGGACACTGGAACGTGTGTGTATATGAAGCTGTGTAAATATGTTTACAGACACAAGTGCAAGAATGTGTATCTGTGTACAGATGAGTGGATGTGTGTATCACAGTAGAAAAATAATGATAGCTATAGTTGTAAGTTAGCATTTACATAGCACTTTTAAACTATTATCTCATTTCAATCCCACAGCCCTGAGAGGTAGAGACAATTGTTATCCTCGTTTCGCAGATAAGGAAGCTGAGGCAGACAGTAGGATGGTAAGCCCTTATAAATATGAGTAGGACTGTATACCTATATATTATACATAATGTGGTATGTAGAAGATAGATGGTATGTGTAACAGGAAATACGAGTATAGACATAACCTGTAAAAAGTGTGTGTGTGTGTGTGTGAATGTACATGTGAGAGTGTGGAATAGTGAACAGAGCTGGCTGTGCTTGGCTCCAGAAAGACGTGCATTCAAGTCCCACCTCTAACACATCCTGGGTGACTGGGGCGATCCATTTAACCTCTCAGTGTTTCAGACAGCTTTCCAAGATTACAAGTTACATTGAGAGATTTCTCCTTGATGATAGAGAAAGAGCAGGTCCTGTCCCTCTCCCTCGCCTTAGATGTGCAGGGATGTGTTTTCTCTGTGCATTAAGGGTATGTGTGTATCTTTGTGTAGGAACGAGTATCTGGATTTGTGAGGCAGGCTCTGCAGCTGTTTAGCACTGCGTGTATACAAATATCTATGAAAGGGTAGTGCATCTATAAAGGTGCATAGCTGGGACTATGTTTATGTGAGGCTTTGCATATTTTTGCATATTTGTGGGGGGTATGGGTGTCTATTAAGAGTATATCTATGGTAGGAAGGGATGTGGGAAAACACTCATACATTATTGATGGAGTTATGAACTGATCCAACCATTCTGGAAAGCAATTTACCCAAACGGCAATGAAATTGTACACACCCTTTGATTCAGCAAGTGCTATTACTGGGTCTGTCTCCCAAAGAAATCATACAAAAGGGAAAAGGGATCCACATGTACAAAAATGTTTGCAGCAGCCCTTTTTGTAGTGGCAAGGAACTGGGAACTGAGTGGATGCCCATCAATTGGAGAATGGCTGAATAAAATTATGGCATATGGATGTTATGGAATATTACTGTTCTATAAAGAAATGATCAGCAGGATGATTTCAGAAAGGCCTGGAGAGACTTAGATGAACTGATGCTAAGTGAAGTGAGTAGAACCAGGAGAACATTGTGCACGGCAATAATAAGATTATGGGATGATTTGGATCTTTTCAACAATGACGTGATTCAGGCCAATTCGAATAGACTTGTGATAGAGAGAGCCATTTGCATCCAGAGAGAGGAATATAGGGACTGAGTGTGGATCATAATATAGTTTTTCACCTTTTTTGATGTTGTATGCTTGGTTTTTTTCTTTTTTCCTTTTTATCTGATTTTTCTTGTGCAGCATAAATGAAAAAATAGGTATAAAAGAATTACATGTTTAACCTATATTGGATTACTTGCTGTCTAGGGGAAGGGGTGGGAGGAAGGGAGGGAAAAAATTTGGAACACAAGGTTTGCAAGTGTGAATGTTCAAAACTATCTTTGCACATATTTTAAAAATAAAAAGCTATTATTTTTTTCTTTATTAAAACTTTTTATTTTTCAAAACATATGCGTGGACAATTCTTTAACATTAGCCCTTGCAAAACCTTGTGTAAAAGCTATTAAAAAAAGAGTATATCTATATAGGGGAGTGTGTGATAATGGGTGTGCATCTATATTTGAATAAAGGGATATGTGGGGAGGCAGTGGTGGGGTACAGATGGATAATACCAAAAGAGGGAAGGGATTCTGATTTTCCAAAAGAATTCAACTTAACTGATTCATCTGTTGATCTGAGATCAGGCAAGGTTCAAGAACTATTAAACTCAGGCCATAAAAGCTTCAACCTTTTCCAAGTGAGGATTGCTCCTGGTTCTCCCCTTTCCTTCTTCCTTCCTTGGCCCCAACAAGGGGTTTCCAGGAAGAAGAGTAGGAAGAGGTAGAAGATGCCAGCTACACCTCAGTGAATGTATGCAGAATGTGGTTATGTCTTTCAATGGGGATGAAATTTAGAGTGAGACACTCTGAGAGATATGAGCTCCATTTTAGTGCAACCTCTGTAGGGGGTCAAGACCTAGAGAGTCTGGGGGAACCTGTGTACATGGAGAAATGCCATGGGCTCTTCTCTGAGGAGGTCCACCCTTGGATGCATCGGGGAGGGATTGAGGTTGTTCTGTCTAAGAGCATATGTATTTGAGGGCAAGGGGTGTGTGTGTGGGGGGTGGCACCGATCTTATGTATGTGATTGCTAGCTTCTTTTGAGCTGAAATTGGTGACAATAGGGAGATGGGAAATGGGAAGGTTCTTCCTTACCTCAAACCGCTGGGAGTTCACCTTCTTGCCTTTCTTGTTCCAAGTCACCCGTGGCTTGGGATCTCCAGTGGCTTGGCAAACGAAGGAAGCCACACCACCTGATACCCCAATCTGATCCCGGGGCTCCTTGATGAATCTGGGGGATTCTGTAGGAAAGGAAAGAGGTAGTCTGTGAGACAGGGTCACAGTGATCATGGGAGCATAGAGAGCTTTAGGGATCTGATAGAACTAAGCCCTCAATTTTTGGATGAGGAAGCAGGTAGAGGCACTTGCCCAGAGTCACACAGGTAATGAGTAGCAGGATAGGGCCCAAAATTCAGGCACACTGATGTCAGAGCCAGAACTTTTCCTATCAGACTCGGGGCCTCAAAGACCTAGTGGATGCAAAGGGAGTTAATGTAACAGATCTGGGCTGGGCTGAGGCTGGGCCCAGCTGGAGACGTGCAGATCGGCAGGTGGGACTCAAATGCCCTAGAAAATGATGCAGAGTGCTACAGACAGATTCAGATCTAATCTCCTCCCTCCTGCGGGGGTGGGGAACCTTTCTTTGGGATCCAGGAAGCTCATCCACATTTCAGCAGGACTACAGAACCCCAGAGCTGGAAACTCAAGACTTGTCTAGTCCTATTTAAACTCACACCTCCTCTACAGCATCCTTGGCAACCAGTCTCTGCTTGAATTCCTCCAGGAATGGGGAGCTCAGTGCCACAGAGCAGTCCGTTCTCCTTTTGATAATTTTCACATCTACACTATTTAGGGCAGTGCCTCTGACAATTGCCATCATCTCCCCACCATGAAATCTTTACCACACTATCCCAATTAAATCAGAAAAATGAGAATAATAGCCAATATTTACTTAGTAATTTCAGGTTTACAGAAGACTTTAGTGATGTCATGTTATCTGACCTCCACAACTATCTTAAGATATGGGTTATTATTTTCTCCATTTTATAGACAAGGAAACTAAGGCTGAAGAAGGTGAAACTGACTTGCCCAGAATTATACAGCTAGGGAGTGTCTGAGAAAGAATTATTTCAATCAGATTATCTCCTTGGTTTTTAAAAATTTGTAACCCAGGGAAATGGCCTATATGATCTCTAAGAATTCCCATCAACTAATTATATAGTCAGGTCTCTGTTCCCCTTGCCACCTGTGGCCCAGGTTGTCAACGGCCCTTCCTATCTCAGACTGAGTATGATACTGCAGACAGATTGACCTAGGGAGAAACCACAGGGACCACCGCCGCCGTTGGTCCAGACACTACATGCCTTTGGCACAGTACCAAAGTAACGGGCCAGACAAAGACATCTTGTTGAGTCATGATCCCAATGTGACATGGAGGACATTCCTGGCTGCTGTCTCCATGTGCAGGAAAGGCTGGGGGACCAGCCCATGCTGGGAAGACACCATACAATGGAAGGAATACAGACCCAGGAATCAGAGGAAGGAGGTTCACATTGTGATGGACTTCACTAGATCTCAGCAAATTGAACACCATAATATCAGAGATTCCTTCCAGTTCTGGAAGAGGATCTCATTTTTCCCTGCTGAAATCTTTTTCAGCTCGGCTCAGAGTCTGGCCTCCCTCATCCCCGCTAACCCTTGCCCCTCCTGACACCCCCTGAGTGAAGAGTTCTCCCCATCTTTGCAGAGCAGCTGGGAACTCTCCCATCACAGTCCTGACGTGGCGTTGTTGGCTAAGTGTACCTAGTACTACATTTGGTGCAACGGAGAGAAGGTCAAAACCAAAGCAATTCCTGTTTTCAATGACTTTATACTCTACAAGTCCTTTTCTACAAGTTGGCTTAGAGCAGGGCTCTCTTTGTTCATCCCCATGCTGATTAGGAGGTCAGAGCTGGGAGGGCCCTTATGTGTACATGTGAATGTGTATGTACATGTATGTGTGTGTGTGTGTGTGTGAGCCCACACACACAGGGAGGCAAAGGGAAGGGAGCTGGGTGGCAGTCGTCTCAAAGCAGGGAATTACAGCTCAATTCAGCCCCTATAGCCCTCAGCGGGTAGTTGCTGAATTGAGGGAAAGAGCTGAAATTAAAGGAAAAGGCAAAGGGAGAGGGTAAAAAGGGATGTATCTAGGGCATGGCCACAAGATCAGACTTAGAGAAGGAAGAGACCATGAGGGCCATCCCTCTATTTTATATTTTACAGGTGAGGAAGCTGAGGCCTGAGGGGTGACACAGTTAATAAATAGTAGGTCAGGATCTGGACCTGCTTCTCAGCCTGCAAATCCAGGAGGCTTTCCCGTGTGCCGCCCAATCTACTCAAGCCCGTCCCGGGAAGCCAAGTTTCCACATCTCCTCCACCTCCAGCCTGGGCTAAAATCGATCTAGATTAGATGAGTTCAGCTCAATTCCCTCTAATCTAGTTAGCCAAGAATTTACAGAAATATTTAAATTGTTGGGGCATGGCTGTGTTCCAATAAAATCATCCAGACCATAAAGTTTCCTTCTGTTCTTTTCTGGGCAGAAGTGTGAAACGGGGCTTCTCTTAGGAATGTGTCTGGAGCTGGGCTCGGGGTGATGGTGGTAGTAGGTTTACAAAGTCTCCCTCATGGGGAGGAGGGCTAGTCTGGGGTTAGACAATGATGCTGTGGGCCAGGCCGGGCCAGAACATCCTCCACTTTCATCCCTCATTCCCAGCAGTCCCAGAGACTGCCAGACTTCGGGGGGGGGGGGGCGCAGGGGGCGAGGGGGAGGGCAAGACCAATTGGACCGAGCTGCGGGCTCTGCCCGGCTCTCCTGGGCCAGAGCTAAGACTGCCCAGCTCCATCCAGTCTTTGCCCCCCTGGCCAGGCCCCACAGGCCCGGGCATTAGTTTTTACAAATCTCTGGATCTATATTTAGAGGTCGATGCACCATCCCGGGAAAGGTTATCAGCACTTACATTAGAAACTCCTGGAGCCAGAAACAATCATTTGCCTCTTGCCAGCAGCTTCCCCCCCCACCCCCTCCTCCCTGCTAACCCAGGAGGGAGGGAAGAAGAAGGAATTCTCTGAACAGGAACCAATGGCCTCTTAAGTAAATGGGGAAAGTGCCAGCACAGCAGTCCCCAGGCACATGGCACAGAGAGCCAAGCTTGGCACGGAAGCTTGGGGGGCTTCTGAAGGGTTGCGGACAGGAGAGGGCACTAAGATACACCTACCTAAAATGACATTCCTTACACTGTGCTGGCAGGATGGGCCAGACACCCCCATCGAGATTCAGGATGTCTAGGACTACTGCTTTTGGCTCTAGCTATAACTGTCCCTAGGCTCCTCCATGGTTCCCTCCCTGAAGGGGCGGGAATAAATGTTCTCTGAGGGATCCCCCAGCTCTGACATTCTCTGTTCTGACCTTCTGGGTTCTAAGAGTCCTCCCAGCTCTGACCTCCCGGGTTCTAAGGGCCCTCCTAGTTCTGACAGTCCAGGTTCTAAGGGCCCTCCCAGCTCTGACATCCTGTGTTCTAAGGGCCTTTCTAGCTCTGAAATTCTATGTTCTAAGGGTCCTCCCAGATCTGACATCCTGTGTTCTAAGCTCCCTCCCAGCTCTGACAGTCCAGGTTCTAAGGGCCCTCCCAGCTCTGACATCCTGTGTTCTAAGGGCCTTTCTAGCTCTGAAATTCTATGTTCTAAGGGTCCTCCCAGATCTGACATCCTGTGTTCTAAGCTCCCTCCCAGCTCTGACATTCCATGTTCTAAGGGCCCTCCCAGCTCTGATATCCTGTGTTCTAAGGTTCTTTTGTGCTCTGACCTCCTGGGTTCTAAGGTCCCTCCTAGCTTTGACATCCCTTGTTCTAAGGGCCCTCCCAGCTCTGACCTCCTGGGTTCTAAGGTTCTTTTGGGCTCTGACAGTTTTAGCAAGTGGTGGATTCTTTGTTCTTATCTTTTCTCCAGTTACTCAAAAGCACCTGAAGGTGATGTGGACACTTATGGATGAGGCTGATAAATGTGAGTTAAGGAAGATCACAGAGACGAGCAAGGTCTGAGACAAAAGCTCAGAGAGCCACATGGGAGAGGATGACTCTGGAAGGTGCATTGATACCCAAGAGATAACCCTAAAAAACTGGATGCAGAGACTCCCTCTGAGTCTCAGCCTCAGGACTCTAAAGCACTCTGGGGATTCACAGTATGTCTGGGATCTATCTCCACTCGATCCTCCTTTTAATACAACTTTCACCTACATTATTGTCAACTCCTGGCTTACAGAGGAGAATTGTTCTCAAGAAACCGGGGAATACCAGGCACATGTTATTGCAGGTTGCCTGGGTGTGGATTATATGAACCAAGAAAGTGAGAGAAATTCTTCTCACTGTAACCCAGCCCTTGGCTGTCCTGAGACAGTCTCTGACAATCTAAGATCAAGCTCTCATTATATGCCCAGAGATCTAGAATTGGAGAGAACCTCAGAAACTATCTAATAGGACTCTCTCATATTAAAGGTGAGGAAACAGAGACCTGGAGAGGTTCCAGCTCTGACATTCTAGGTTTCTCCTTAAAAATGGAATATTCATGAACTGACGCTGCATGAAGTGAGCAGAACCAGGAGAACAGTGTACATGGTAACAGCAACCCTGTGGGATGATCAACTATGAATGACTTTGCTCTTCTCAGCAATACAGTGATCTAAGACAATTCCAAAAGCCTCATGATGGAAAATGCCATCCACATTCAGAGAAAGAACTATGGATTCTGAATGCAGATTGAAGCAGACTGTTTTCATTTTTTTTTCCTTCTCTTGGTTTTTCCCTTTTGTTCTGATTCTTCTTTCACAAGATGACTAATATGGAAATCGGTTTAATGTGACTGTACATGTATAGATAGCCTCTATCAGACTGATTGCAGTCTTGGGGTAAAGGGAGGGAAGGAAGGGAGGGAGAAAAATTTGAAACTCAAAATATTATAAAAATAAATGTTGATAATGAAAAAGAAAATATAACAAAAACAGATTTAAACAAAAAAAAATGGAATGCTCAGGTAGAGGCTCTGCCTAATGAACCAATCAGAGTCCACAAGTTTACATTTTTGTCCCTCTTTAAAATTAGTTCACAAAATGCTTTCCTTACAAAATCCTGTGAGAGAGATACAGGAATTGCTGCTCTACTTTCCAGAAGAGAATGCTGAGGCTTACAGAGCTAAGATTCTAACCCAAATCTCATTCTTGTTGAGTACAAGCCTGAGTTGAGATTGTAGAGCCTCACATCATAACAACTGCTAACAATTATAGAGTGTGTTAAGTTTGCAAACCTGAACTACACTGCAAAGTTCCTGCTCTGTGAGGCCTCTTGGAGACTGGAAAATTGACCAGCTCTCCCAGGCCCCGACCTGCAGGACTAGAGCCAATCATCTCAAGCCAGTTCTGGACAGCTGATTCTGACTCCAGCTCATCACAATGTGCATGGCTGACAGACAGCCTACGAACCGGAGCTAGGAAAGTACTCTAGCCAGAATCAGGAGATGGTAAAGAAACTGGAAGGAATGTCCTGTATCAGCTATTCTAACCCCATCTCCCATTTACAGATGAGGCAGTTAAGGCCCAGAAAGAGAAGCAGCAGCTTAATCAAGTGTCCTGGCTAGTATGCAGCATAGGCCGTATGTGAAACCTGCTCCTCTGCCCAAATCAAGGTCTTTGCCTCCAACAATGGGATGCTTTATGTTGTAAAGGAGGGGCCCTCTGGCCAAGGCCAACAGGGAGCCTGACTAGGGCTGCAGACCAGCTTCAGAGGCTCATCTCACTACTGGTATGAAGGTGTTCTCCCCATCTGGACCACAAGAAAATCTGGAGAAGGATTAGGATCTGAAGCTTTTATCAAGGGTTAGGTTTCCTCCATCAGAGCTTGGGAGGATTTCTCCTACATTTGCTTCTGTCTGCGTAGAGGGTGGCTGTGAGTAGAGCAATGGAGCTGGTGTAAGAGTTCAAATCTAGCTGTGGACATGACCCTCTTCCTGCCTCAAGTTCCCTGTCTGCCAAATGGGGATAATAATAGTTCCCACGTCCCAGATTGCTGAGAGGGTCAAAGGAGGTAATTTTTTTGTTTATTTATTTTTAATACACATTGTTTAATGAATTATGTTGGGAGAGAAAAATCAGAGCAAAAGGGAAAAATCATGGGAGAGATGAAAAAAAAAAAAACAGAAAAAAGAAGTGAACCTAGAATGTGTTGATTTTCATTCAGTCTCCATAGCTCTTTTTCTGGATGCAGATGGCATTTTCTATCCAAAGTCTATTGGGATTGCCTTGGATCACTGAACTGCTGAGAAGACCCAAGCCTTTCATAGTTGATCATCACACATTCATACTGTTATTGTATAAAGTGTATTGCTGGTTCTGCTTGTTTTGCTCAACATCAGTTCGTGTAAATCTTTCCAGGCCTTTCTATAATCAGCTTGTTCATTATATTTTATGGAACAATAATATTCCTTTACCTTCATATACCACAACTTGTTAAGCCATTTCCCGACTGATGAGCATCTACTAAAGAAGGTAATTTTTGCAGTTCCCCCATTTGCTAAATGGGGATAATAATGGTCCTTACTTCCCAAGTTGTTGTGAGGGTCACAGGAGGTAATTTTTGCAGAGTGCTTTATAAACATTGAAATGCCATGGATAAGCCAGCTACTCTAATTCTTTATTCTTTTTCACTAGTGACAAGAAGTTTCTCAGTGATCATCAACCCAGCTTCAACTTCTGAGCTTAGAGAGTCTGAGAAACTAAGTGGTTTGTCCAGGATATTCAGCTGGTATGTGCTGGAGGTTTCTGACCCCAACGTCAGCTGCCTTTTGTACCACAATAAACACCCATTTACATAAAGTTCTTAAAACACTTTCCATTAATCATTTCATTTGACTTTTCAGAAAACAGTATGGGAGTGGCTTAGGGCAGGATCATTATTCTCTCAGCAGAACTGAGTCCCAAAAATACAAAGGAGAATGAAACCAAAGTGCTTCTGCCCTCAAGATGCTCACAGTCAAATGCAGGAGAGGGAAAATGGCCACCCGTGGATATCGACTAGCCCTATGAATAACAGAGATGGGGGCATCTGAGAGGCAAGGCTACTAACAGCCGGTGAGGGGAGAGCAGGAAAGGCCTCTAATAGGCATGATGCTTTAAGTCATAGGACCCTAAGCAAATGAAGGCTTAGAAACAAGGAGGGCAGTCCTTCCAAGTATGGGGAGGGCTAGTACAAGGCATGGAGGTGGGGGAATGAATGTTCTATGTGAGAACAGCAAGTGGGCCTGTTTGACTACGCGTGTAAGTATGTAAGGAGAAGAAAAATTTACCATCAGCTTCTGAGGGACGCCCAGACTGTAAGAAGCTTTGAATGCCACCAGAAGTTTGATATGGGATGATAGAGGCAAGGGGAAGTTTGCTGAAGACATGGGTGGGTTGGAGAAGGGTGACGTGGTTAGACTGTGCTTAAGGAGCATCCCTGTGGCAGCTGGGAGGAGGAGTGGCTCGGGCAGGGAGGCCAGGTGGGAGGCTGCTGCAGCAGAGGTAAAAGATGGAGATTACCGGAGAGAGAGGAAGAAAGCTCCAGGAGCTGACTGGGCAGACAGGTGAGAGTGATCAGGGCGGTCTCACTGCCAAAAAAGCATCCCTCGGTGCTCAGCCTGCTGGTGGGAAGGCCTCCCCTCACTCATTCTGGTCTTTGGATGCCAGACAGACCCTTGCTGGGAGCTTCTCCTACTCGACAGGTGCTGCCAGAATCTGGTCCCCTGGAACACGCTTCTGGAAGGGAGCTTGTCTTTATGCACGAGCAGGCAGCAGGAAGATCTCCGCAGCACCCTCATGGAAGCTAGTGGTGCTGGGGCCAGGAGACCTGAGTTCAAGTCCAGGCTCAGACACTTACTCGCTCAGCGACTCTGGGCAAGTCACTCAGCCTGTCTGCCTCTGTTTCCTGGGCAACAACAGTCCCCACTTCCCAGGGTTGTCATGAGGAACAAATGAGACAGTACGTGTAACAAGTGGCACAGAGTAGGTACAAATGCATTTTCCTTCCCTTCCTGCCTCCCCTGGCCTCTGCTCCAAGTGTTACCCCGAGAAGCTGACCTGACGAGGAAGGCCCCAGGCCCAGATCTGCATCCTTCACGAGCTGCTGGGAAGATTGCCCAAATGATGCAAATGCAAAAGAAAGAGGCCTGGCTCCGCTGTGCAGCACCTGGGAACTCTGCCCTGGGCTTGTGAGAACCTCAGCTCCCAAGAATTCAGCCCCACTTTCTGCCTTAAGGTGTTTGCTGGGTTGCTGAGCAACGGCCTCACTTGGAGGGAGAGCTGGGCCAGGACCTCCTGGTTATGCTCTCAGGCAAAGGAGGACAAAGAGCTCTGGCCCCCCGAGTCCCAGAAACCTGGCTTTGCCACTGGCTGAGGGCCCTCGTGCAGGACCCTCCTTCCCCTTTTTAGGCTTAATGTCCTCATCTGTAAAAGGAAGGTACTGGCTGGATGTCTCCCTAGTGCTGCCTTTCTGTGGCATGGTGTCTCCCGGCTACGGCAGTCGATGATTCTGCTGAAAAGTGCAGCCTTACTACCCAGGCCCTCCCCCGTCTCATCGAGGGGAAGGGCTGGCGCTGGGCTCCGACTGGTCCCGGGAGACTTGGGCCCAGGACTGAGCTGCTGCCTTTGGCTGCTCCCTGACAGCCTCGCTCCTGGAGCTCTTGTGTACTTGAGGCCCAGAGCAGGTGTGCTGCTGAGTAACGGGCAGGGAGTGAGGCTCCTGGAGCTGCTCTAAAAGCCATCTGCCTCTGCTCTCTCTCCTCCCTATTCCCCATTTACCTTATTCCTTCTCCTTCACTTCCAGTCCTCTGTCTTCTCTTCTTTCCTTCTATTCTCTTCCCTTTCCAACCTTCCCTTCCTGTTCTCCCCTTTCTCTTCTGGGACTTCTTGTCATCCCCTGCAGTATTTGGTGGAAGGGTCGGGCTCTGACTTGGGAAAGAGTTCTCATTCAAAGCAATCACAAAAAGGAAAAGGGTCTAACTTGGGGAACAAGCGTTTGATTTGGAGTCAAAAGCCGTGTCCAGGTGGGTGATGCAGAACTGAGTGGGAAGAAAGGGGTGGGGGGATGCATTAAGAACTGGAGGCCAGGGTTTGGGGAAGCAGGATGCCAAAATGTGACAGATAGTGAGAGAGAGAGACGGGCTGGGTGGGAGGGGGCAGGATGGTAGTAGCTGAAGACAGCAGGGCCCTGGAGAGGATCTGGGGAAGACAGGAGGATGAAGAGACTGGCAGACCTGGGACCACAGCCTGGGCAGGCAGATTGGAGCTGACAGGCCCCAGGAGCTCGAGCCAAGGGCTGCTCAGTCAGTCATGCAAGGGGCTCAAGGCAACCCTCGCCAGCCCGCAAGCTGGCCATGGCACGGCTCGAGAGGGGAGAGGCGACAAGAGCCAGCCCCAGAGTCACAGAATGGCACAGTGGAAAGGAACCTCCAATCCCTCGTGTATGGAGCGGGACCGAGGCCCAGGGATGACCAGGACTCTCTCATTGTCATACGGGGAGTCGGGAACAGAGCTGCGATTTGACCCCAGATTTGTTTCTGAGTCTGGAACCCATTTCTTTATGCTCTTGGAACTCTCCTGTTCTTGGCTTAACACAAATCTTCCCCCCCACCATAAACTTTCTAGACAAGACCCTCCTTTCTAGTTCAGAGGCTTTTAACTTGAGGTCTATGAACTAAAAAAACAAACAAACAAAAACCTGATAACTGATATTCCACCAAAGCCACAAAGCTTTTTTAGATGATCTGATGTTGACCCAAACTTTCCCCATCCTACTCACAAAGTTGATTTTTAAAAACTCAGTCTTAAAACCGACATAACTCTTTGCTGGAAGCCCCCAGGGGGTAAACCAGACAGAGCCTCCAACTAGAGGAGGGGCTATTCAAGGTTGGGAACCCTGGTCACCTTAGAAACCTAGCTATGGAAGGGAAAAGAGAGAGTGGCGTGGGATCTTAGGGAATGGGTGAGAGAGACATCCTGGGACAGCGAGGCTCAGTGTGCACCGGACCAGAGAATGTCACAACGGAATGACACTATGGACAGTATCTGAGGAGCAGAAAAAGGAATAAATACCTTTGCTCAGGGCACATGGTGAGAAGGTGGATAGGGCAAACCCAATCCTGATCCCCCCAATCCATTGTTCTCTCTAATCTACTCTTCCCCCACCCCTCTCCATTCCTACATGGTTTTTGATTCCAAATTTAATGCTTGTTCCTCCAAGTTAGACCCTTTTCCTTTATGTGATTGCTTTGAATGAGAACTCTTTCCCAAAAGCCTGACCCTTCCATCAAATATTGCAGGGGAGGATAAGGAGTCCCAGAAGAGAAAGGGAAGAACAAGAAGGGAATGTCAACAGGGGAGAAGAAAGGAGGAAAGGGAAGAAAATAGAAGTACAGCGATAGAGAAGGAAAGAAGAGAAGATAGAGGACTGAGAGGATCAGTCTAATGCTTCTTCAAATTCACTTCTATCCTCACTTTACAGCTCAAAAGCCTTCAATGGCTCTCTATTGCCTATTGCCCAGCTTCTTAAACCCTATATGGGATCTCCTAATTGAATGTGAGGTATGAAATTATGATTTATCATCAGTAAATGTTTAATTTTTATACCTATACACTAGGATCATGTAAAAATGTCTTGGGAGAAAGGGGTCACAAGTGGAAAAAGTTTTAAGAAGCCAGGACCTGCCATATTAGTTGTTAACACCGCAGCCTGATATCCAAAGCAAGTGTCCTTCTCTGGCTCTCTCAGTCACTTCCTTCCTTGAGCTCCCCTAAAACAGGGTGCTCATAGTCACTAAACCCATTCCACTTAGTGGCCCCCAACCAAAAGAAATAGGGGCAGGGGGATAAAATCAGGACTTCTGGCCTTGTGCTCTGGCTCCGCCCTGCTCTCACCTGCTACTACCTGCCTCAGGACTGTTTTAAGGCAAGTGCTCTTGGTAAGCACTAAAGCTGCTAATAAGTATCATTACCACTCCTAGGACACCAGGCATTTTCTCTGGGCCTCAGTTTTGCCATCAAGAAAATAAAAAGATGGGATGAAAGCATCTTGAAGGTCCTTTTCCACTCTGAGTCTTATGACCCACTGCTTCAGAGACAACCCATAAACAGGGCCTACCCCCGTGATAAGATCAGTTTGGAGGATGTCAACAGATTCTTTCTGGGAGCTCAAGCAGTGGGTGAGGAATGTGGCTTTGAACCCAAGCCTTCCAGAGGCAATCAGCCCCCGGGATGCCAGTGTCGAAAACACAATCATGACAAAACAAGCCTTTCTTTCTCCCGGGAGTCCCCCTCTCTTCCCCTTTCAATCACTCCAGATGCCTGAACCAATTGGAGAACTAAGAGGCTCACCTCTCATCCTTTATGGCCGATGACCAGGACTCCATCCCCAGCTTGTAGAATCCCCCTCCTTGCCTGGATCTCAACTGGTGAAGAGGCAAAATGCAGGTGGGAGGAGTAGGGGAGGGGAGCCATTGCTAAGCTTACCACTGACAATCTACCATGAGTAGACCCAGCCTCGATCCCACAATGGCAGAGTACAAGGGCCTCCTCACTGACCTAAACAGCACGCCCACCCCTTCATTCCTCCCTGAATGCCCTCTTTCTCCTGCTGGGTACATCCAGTGAAACAGGTGGCCAGCAAAGCAAGCTGCCCTTTCCCTAGGAACCGAAGCCATCCTCTAGAGCCTGTACAGATGAGGCTGTGGATTTTAATAATAATAGTAACAACAACAACAACAACAACTTTTATAGGGCATTTAATGTTTGCAAAGCACTTTGCATATCTCATTTGACCCTCCTAATAATTTTGTGTGGTAGCTGCTATTACCCCCATTTTATGGGTGATCTGCCCCAGAGTCCCATAGCTAGTATCCCAGTCAGGATTCAAACCTATGAATTCCATGATTCCAAATTTGGTGCTCTATTGGAGACTATTCCATAAATTTGTAAAAAAAAAAAAAATAGAAGTAGATGAGAAGACTTAGGGCATGTGATTGGTGTCTTTAAGCATTTGAAGAACTGGAATCTGGGAAAAAATGAAACTTTTTCTTTTTGGCCACAGAGGGTCTTAGAAAAACAAAAAAAATACTAATACTTGGAGGTCTCCAAGGTGGAATGGGTAGACTTTGAAGGCAGATTGTTCCCATCACTGTAGGGAGATCCTCATGCAAAGGACAGATGACTACTTACTGAGAAATCTTGCATGAGGGATTCCCACTACAAATATGGATTTGGATCAAGTTTCTTTTAGTTCTGTAATTTCTTGTGATTCTCCTCCACATCTTGCATCCTTTCTATCTTTCAAGGCCTAGCTCAAAAGTAGGTGCTATAAAAATGTTTATTCCCCCCCATCTCCCTATGAGTCTATACCATGATCATATAAATTCTTTTAAAGTATACACCTGTATTCATGTCTCTTATCTTTCTATTCACCTACGACCAATCTACCTTTCACTAAGATATTTCACCCTTTATAGAAAGCCTTGCCTTATAAACCAAAGGGGTTCAAGAACCCCTCTACATCTTTTCCTGTCTGTACCCTTCAAATGGCACTTGATAGATCCTGTTTTTAGAATCTTAGACTGAAAATGGAATTCAGGAGTTCATCGATTCTGATGTTCTCTTCCAGTTTACAGAAAGGAAAATTGAGGCCCAGAGAATCTAAATAACTTGCTCAATATACAACCCAGGTGGCTGTACAGCCAGGGTTGGAAGCAAAGTCTCTTGACTCACAGATCAAGGTTCTTTCCATTGTATAGTGATGCCTTGTATTTTGGGGAGGATAAACCATTTATTTACTCACTGATTCATTCTTTCAACCAGTATTTACAAAGCAACAGCTGAGTGTTTCTTGAGGGTTTGTGGATTGCACTATATAGGGGGAAAAAGGGGATCAAAGAAGGGATGAGATCATTGCTTGAAGGTGAAATGGGCCAGAGATGGGCCCAAACTACTCAATTCTCATTTTGCATCTATATTTTTTAACAGAGAAAGCTCTTTGGACTGGAAAGGTCTAAATAAAAATGAATAACTTGGGGGTCGATACCCAGGATAAGTAGGAATATAGCAAGAGCATATCCCCCTGCCCTCAATGAGTCCAAATCATTTGGCCCAGAGGACCTTACATCCTCCAGTACTGAATGAACTGAAAAATGGGATTGCTGAGTCACTATCATCGATCTCTGAAAGACCGTGGAGAATGAGGAAGATGCTGTGGGACTGGAGAAAAAGGTGAATGCTGTGGAGAATGAGGAAGATGCTGTGGGACTGGAGAGAAAGGTGAATGCTGTTCCAGTTTTCAAAAAAAAAAAAAACCCCAAAGAGATGAAAGTCTTTTACTCTGGGCTAGTGAGCTTGACTTTGATTCCTAGTAAAATTCTAGAGCATGTGATTAAAAGGACTGGTGAATACCTGGCAAAGGAAGCATTCATCACAAAGAGCCCAGTGTGGTTCATTGAGCACACCGCCTGCCAGTCCATTCTTGACAAGTTTCCTAGACTGGTGGATAAGAGGAAATCTGTAGCTGTGGTTCACCTAGCAAAGCATCTGACAAACTCTTAGCCTGTTCTCGAGGATAAAAGGGAGCGACGCGGGCTGGATGACAGGATGGGGAGGAGGACTCGGGACGGGGCACAGCCGCTTGGAAGGCGATCCCTAGTGAAGTGCCCCAGGGATCTGTCCTTGGCCCTGTTCTGCTCAGCATTTTAAATCAATGACTTGGATAAAGACGTAGATGGCATACTTATCAAATATGCACATGGCAGAGAGCTAAGGAGAGCTAGCATGCTGGATGACAAGAATTGGGATCCAAAAGAAATTCTTGGGCTAGAACTTGGACTAAGTCTAATAAAATGAAAATTTCTAAGGAATAAATTTGGGGCTCTTAAAAAACCCAACTTTCTAAGTATGAGATTAAAGACATTGGCTAGAAAGTCTTTCTTCTGAACAATCTCGTTCAACAGTCTAATAAGTCATCACCAACTGCATTAATTCAGGAGCCTCAGAGGTAGGAAGGCGATGGTTACTCCCATAAGGCTGTAAGTGCCACATTTTAGGAAGGGAGGCAAGCAAGTCTGAGGGTGTCCTGAGCAGGGCAGCCAGAATGACAGGAAACCACAGCTGGCACGATGACGGCTACAGGGACTGGGGGTGATGGGAAGACGCGGGGCTAGGGAGGGTGCTATAGCTGTCTTTGAGTAGTTAAAGGGCGGTCCCAGAGAGGAGAGGCTGGATTGGCTGCCTCTGGCCCCAGAGGGCAGAAGTGGCAGTAACGGGCGCCAGCTGCAAAGGAGGAGGGTTAGGTTTAATCCTGGGAGTGGGAGCTGCAAGGTAGCAGGGTGGGCTGCCTCGGCGGGAGTCTGGAAACAGAAGGCGTTTCTGTCCCGATCCTGCGGAGGGGATGCCTGCCCAGGTACCGGTGGGGCTGCACGGGCTCCCCGCCTGGGTCTCTGCGATTCTGCGTGCACAGCACTGTTAGTTTGGGCAGATACAAGGTTTAGATAAGGTCTGGCCCTGTTCTCGTGGCACTCAAAGCCTGGTAGGAGGATGACACAAACACAGATAACTGTAACACACAATATTGTGTGATAAGCACATAAGAACAGGCGCAAAATCAAATGGTCGGAGAGAGCCGGGAGAGGGAGGGGACCTGAGATGGGCTCTCAAGGCTGGCAGCAATCCAATAAGCAAAAAGCGGGAAGGGAGGGAGGGCATTCTAGGCCCGGGGCACGGGGAAGAACGTCGCGGAGGTACGGGGCGGAGGTTCAGCTGAGCATCGGGGGCAGGACAATCTGCACGGACGATGGAAAAAGGAAGGCTGGAGAGGCGGACAGCAAGCAGATGGGGAGCCTCTCAGGTCTGCGGAGGGAGGAGGCTTCCCATTTCAGTCAGACAGGAGCAAGGGAAGCAGGGAAGAATCCAGCATCTTCCCGTTCCCCCACGCTCTGGGCTAAAACTTGCAGCTCTGCATGAGTCCCATCTTGGGCCCTAGACAGTTTTATGGTCAGAACCAAACCATCAGGGTTTCCAATATCCTTGCTGCTGCTCCCCCAAGAATCTGATTTCTTCTGGATAGATCTAATCTCTTCTTGGATGAAGTTGTTCCTGTCCCCCTTTTTTCTGCCCCTCCCCAAAAGGAACAGGCTGAAGGAGAGGGGGGAAGAGAAAGGAAGGAAGATAAAGGGGAAAGAGGAAGTGGGGAAGAAGAGGGAATGGGCAAAGAGGAATGAAGACGCGCAAAGGGTGAGAGGAAGGGGACAGAGAGGGGTGGGAGGTGGCGAGGACAGGGAAGGGGGCTAGAGATGGGATTTGGAAGGGAGGGAGAATCAACCAGGAGAGCGGGCTGAGAGCTGGGGGAGGGAGAGAGGGCTGAGAGCTGGGGGGAGGGAGAGAGGGCTGAGAGCTGGGGGAGGGAGAGAGGGCTGAGAGCTGGGGGGAGGAGGTGGCTGGAGAGATGCCTTTGTTATCTCGGACCAAGCCCTGCTTCTGGATTTCTGCTTTCTCGGGATGAGATGACAGCAAAGGTCCTGTTCAGACTTGGGGGTCTGGGATTCTAAAGAGAGTGTACGAGTCGTGAGGGGCCAGGAAGGGAGGAGGCAAGGAGGGAGATCCAAGCACATCTATAATTTACCTCCCCTCCTGGGAGCCGAGCGCTGAGGCCGGAGGGCGGGGCCCTAGGCGCCATCACCATGGAAACACCAGGAGATGCCAGGCGCCTGGAAAACTCAAGCTACAAACAAAAATACCCAGATCCAGCCTGCTCTTTGGGCAAGAGGGGGAAGAGCTCGTTCTGAATTAAAAGGAAGGAGAAACAGGGCCCCTGCGGCCCAGCCCCCGGCCCCATGGCCGTCCAAAGGCGCCTGCATGCATGGGAGTGAATCACTGCCCGTCTCTCTGACGGGACTTCTCCGGGCTGGCAGCTCCTTCCCAGCAAAGAGTGCATTAGTGGTAATTGGGGTGGGGGAAGGCACGGCAAGGCTTTTATTCTGGAGTGGCAAGCCCAGCCCAGCCCCCTCCCCTAGCTCGGGAGGCTCCAGGCTGCCAGAGAAGGAGCCCAGCTTGCTGGTCTGAGTACTGGGGTCCAGTCCTGGCCCTGGCACTTCTGAGCAGCGAGACCCCAACCAGCTCCTTCCCTGAGGCCCCGGGGTCTCCTCATGCATCCCTAGTCACCTGACATGAGACCAGAAACAAAGAGGGGTGCCTTTTGGAGGGCGGGGTGCCCTGGCCCTGAGCTAATCCTGGGGGGCGGAATGGGGAGTCTGAAAGATGGAGATGAAGGGGAAGGGCCTTGGAGGAGGGGGCGAGGAGTCTCCGGCTGCCCCGGGAGCCCTGTGAAACAAGCGGGGAAAGGGCAGCTGCGGGCTGGGTTAGAGCCCTGGGATTCAGGACGCTACTTTTGAAGGAGGAGAGGCCTGAGGCAGGGACAAGTCAGATAGCGACTGTTAGTCCGGCAGGAGGGACGGGGGAGGGACTGCGGGGGCGCAGAGGAAGGTCGGGGAGCCCTGCCTGAGAGCACCTGCGGGGGACGCTAGGCAGGATGGGCTGCCCGGGGAGGCTGGGGCCCATCTGGGACACTGTCTGCAGGCCGTCCCCAGGGGCCCGATGTGGAGCCGGGCTGGTCAGAGGAAAGGCCTGGGAGTCGGGGCCTGCTCTGGCTCCCGGCATGGAGGCCACAAGTGCTTCCACGGGCCTGGGCCCCGGGCTCCAGCTCTGGGAGAGACGGGACGTGCAGCAGCCCCTCTCTGGGGGACGCACACCGAGAGCGGGGCTCCTTCCGTCCGGCCCAGCCGCCTGTTTTACAGAAGGGGCCGAGGTTTGCCAGGAAGGCTTCCCATGCAGGGCTCGGGACGGGCAGGGGGAGGGAAGCAGTGAGTGCTGGGAGGAGGTGCTGGGGGCGCTGCCTGGCTGACTCTGGGCTCTGCCCAGCTCTAAGGCTCGGCTCCCACGTTTGCTGCCCTCTCTGGGCTCTGGCCATTCATCTGCCCTGTCCGAGCTGGGCTAGCTGAGTTCCAGGCTCCTGGCTACTTTCTGAATCTAAGAACTCCAGGATTGGAGGGCAGAAAAGGAAAGAGAGAGCAGACCCACCCACCCACCCACCTTGGTTTCTATTAATTAGTCAGGTCCTGGGAAGGGGGTGGGAGTAAGAAATCACTCCCCAAGGCAGCTGAAATTTCTTTTCAAACTTCAAAGGACAATAAATTATTCAGGCTGCTCAGGACCCAGAGCCTGGGCTTCCTCTGAAGGCCCAATTTCACGCTGCCTGCCAACTCCATCAACACAATCAGAGCTGTTTCTGCCCAGTGAGGTGCCAGCCTGAGGCTGAAGACCCCCGGCCCCGCACGTTCGCCTTCCTTCTCTGCCACTCTCTCCTCCCCCAACAAAGCCAACATCCCTTAGAGGAAAAGTAGACGAGGAGAGAGATTGCCCTCCTGGGCCCTGGGATGTGCTGGTCTCCAGAACAGCCCCTTCTGTCCTAAAGCCCCCTCTTTGGACCTGGTCTTTGCAGCCCCCAAAGAACCTCTGAATTCTGGTGTTTATAAAGCTTTCTTCAGAGAAGCCCCAGTGGGGAGGGAATATGATTGTTGGGAGGATCCTCCTGTGGAAGCTGAGGAATCTGAGACCAGGAGAGCTGAGAGGGACTGTCCAGGGGCCACACAACTAGAACCTATCAGCATCGAGATCAGAACCCAAGACTGACGTCTGGATCTTTCCCAAAAGCCTCTCTTCCGGCAAAGGCACTGGGGGGGGAGGGGCAAAGGGCATTGTCTAGACCCCAGCCGCACAGAGCAAGCTCCAGGAGCATCAGGAGCCTGGATTCCACTCCCTCCTCTTCCTCTTTGTGACCTTGGGCCGTTATTTTCTCCCCTTGGAGAGTCAGGCCCGTGGACAGCCCACCCCTCTGTCCCAAACACAGTTCTCATGCACCTACCACATATGTGTTTGCTGTCAATAGTAACTAAATTTGGGGCCATGGAAGAAGAGGACAAAAGGGAAGGAGAGAATGAGAAGGAACCAGAGAACTGTGGTCCTGGAAAGAGCTCGGAAGGCAGCCGGCCAACCTTATCTGAATAGTTCAGATGGCCATCTGGCTTCCCCCGAAGCCCCCTAGAATCACAGCAAATGTGGACATTCCCCACAGAAGGAGTCTCCTGGGAAGAGCTGGTTGGAAGCCAGAGGACCTGGGTCTGAAGACCAGCTTTGTGACCCCTGAGTGGGGTGATGATGGGCAAGTCACTGCCCCTGGCCAGGTCTCCATTTCCTTGTCGGTAAAATGAGAAGGTTGGATTTGATGACCGAGTCTCTGGTTCCTGCCAGGACTAAACCTCTGATCCTACAGTCAAGTAGTGAAGTTGCTTCTGCGGCTACTCCCATCACCATTTTAGCACTTTAAGGTTTGCAATAAGGTTTCATTGTAGATGTTTCATTTGAACCTTATAATAACTCTGAAAGAGAGGGGCTGTTTTCTCCCCATTTTACAGTTCAAGAAATTGAGGCCATGAAAAGTTAAAGGACTTTCCTAGGGTCACCCAGCTAGGTGTCTGATGCAGGATTTGAACTCAGGTCTTCCTGACTTGCAGCACAAGTGTGACACTTCCTATTTAAAAATTTCCTCCACTGCGGAGGCTGAGATTCTGAACTCCTTGAGTGCTGGACCTGTTTTATTTTTGCTTTAGTACTTCCAGGGATTGGTAGGCACTAGGTAGTTATAAATGCTGGTTGAAAGGAAGCCCAGAGAGCCTTTTGTTCAAACCATATTTGAAAAGGAATCTCTGCAAAATCTATCCATCTCCACCTCCCCAAAGTCTGCATTTAAAGACCCCCAGGGAAGCTCCCATTGGCTCCTCCCTTGTTGCATCAACTGTGAGGGAACTTGGGGAAAAGGGGATGCAAGACAGTGAGGTGGAAAGAGAGAAAGAGAGAGGGAGAGAGAGAGGGAGAGAGAGGGAGAGAGAGAGAGAGAGAGAGAGAGAGAGAGAGAGAGAGAGAGAGAGAGAGAAAGAGAAAGAGAGAGAGAGAGAAGGAGGGAGGGAGGGAGGGAGGGAAGAGGAGAGAGAGAGAGAGAGAGAGAGAGAGAGAGACCGACTCAAAGACACATATACAGACCTAGAGACTGAGAAAGACAGCCAGAGAAAAAGAAAGAGAAAAGGGGAGAGAAATGGGGGAGGGACCGAGACAGCCAGAGACAGAGACCATGGCAGAGACAGAGAAGAGGAAATGCTCACACAAAGAAAGATAGACACAGACACAGGGATAGAGACAGAAAGAAAGAGGGAAAAGAAAGACAAAGAAAGAAAGAGAAATGGAGGCATACAGAGAGAGAAAGATAGATAGACAAAGAGAGAGAGAGAGAGAGAGAGAGAGAGAGAGAGAGAGAGAAACAACACAATCCGACATATAACACACATTGCCGAAGGACACCACCCAGATGCTCAGAGAGAGACAGAGAAAGAGACAAAGAGGGAAAAGAGACAAAGAGACAGACAGAGATGGGGGACTGGAGAGAAAGACAAGAAAAGACAAAGAGAGAAGAAAAAGAAAGATGAGATACAAAAGGAAAAGGAAAAGAAGCTGGGAAGAGAGAAAGGAGAAAAAGGGAGATGGAGGAAGAAAAAGGGAAAAGGGGATCAGGAAGAGAAGGAAAGAGAAGGGAAGAGAAGGAGAAAAGAGGAGCAGGTGAGAACCCTCTTTTGTTCAAAGCCCAGAGCCCAATCCCTTCAGAAGGGGGCTGTCTTCCTGGTCTAGGGAAGTGGAGCCCCCCGAAAACGCCCCGCCGCATGCCCTGAAGCCCCTTACCTTCAGCCAGGCAGCCCAGAAGCAGGGCCATGAGGAGACCCAAGGGGCTGATGGCCAAGGACACGCCAGAGCGCCGGCTGGACCTCATCCTTGGCAGCAAGCTGTGACCTCCAACCTTGAGAGGCGAGGGCCCCTTCAGCCCCTGTGCTGCAGGACCCGGAGCCGACCTTCAGACGGGGCAGCGTCTGCAAAAGCAACAGAGGGGGGGGGGGTCAGGAGGAAAGGACTTGGGGCGGTAGGGGGATGGGGCCGGGTCTCAAGTCCTCGCTCGGGCCTGGGGGAAGAGGGAGAGAGGCCTGAAGCCCACTGACCCGGAGCCCCCAGGAGGGCGGGAGTGGCTCCTGTCTCTCCTCCGAACACTCAGTGCCCAAACCCCGCTGTTGCACACACTGGTTAGGATGCTGAAAGTCCGGGGATCCCAGATCTAGAGCTTTGGAGGCTATCAATCCAAATCCCTCATTCTACACAGGAGGAAACAGTCTGAGTAAGGGATGTGGAGAGACCCCTCCCAAGTCCCAAAGGGAGGAAAGGACGGAACTCTGCCCTCTGCTTCATATTTGCCCCCTTCCCCCTGTACCCAAGCTGCCTGGGCTCTGGCCGCCCATGGAAGAACTAGAAAAAAGACTGGACCTGGGGAGAACAAAGAAGGGCTTACAAAGGCAGCCGGGTCCCTCTGCCTCTGACACACAGGCGGATCTGGACAAACCCAATGGCCCACAAGCCTGGACAGAAGGACTTCCCTTTAGGGAGCTGCCCCCGAGGCTCCGGCCCCCATCCAGACCACAGGGTAGGGCACCCAGGGCAGGGCAGGGGGAAAGAAGCTCAGAGTACTTCCCAAGCTAAAAAAGGAAACGTGGCCGGGTGAGGAGCTGAGCCTTCTTCAAAGAGAGGCAGAGCGGGGGTCCGGTGGTGGCGAAGTCACACCCTGCCTCCCACTACCAATCTGCAGCCAGGGAGCCAGGAATGAGACCCACCCAAATCCCGGGGTCAGGGCAGTGACTGGCCTTGGGCTCCCTTCACCATGCCCGGCCTGTATCCCAGGGGGATGTGGAAGAGTCCCCCCCGATCTGGGAATGGCCCCTTCCCTCAGGAACCTAAATCAGTTATCCGTTTGTGCTGAGGAGGTCCACGGGAGTCTGAAGCCCGCTCTAGTCCCTGTCTGTCACCGAGCTGAGCGAGGGAGACGGCAATCTCGAACACTGCATCCTGAGCCCAGGTCCCAGGCTGAGCTCCCCGAGCCCAGACCCCCACGGTTGCCTCGCGAGACCAGGAGGGCCGGCTGCCAGAGCTCAGGGCAGCCACCTGGCCGCTGGCCTCCTCTCGGCCTCCACCCTCTCACTGAGCCCTGACCGAGCATCCATCGCCTGCTCCAAGGAGAGCAGCCACAACATAACACTGCCCGATGCTCAGATGGATGGAGGAGAGGCTGGGCCCAGCCCAGGGGGGCCCATGGAGTGAGGGCATGAGCTGCCGGCTGCCCCCTCACTGCCCCTGCCTGAGCAACGGTGCCCACCAGGCCAGGTCCTGCCCTCGGGAGCTCCCCGTCTGGCTGCAGAGACCAGGCTGGGCCAGAGCCTGCTCGGAGAACATTGAGTCCTGGGCCAAGGCAGGCTCGGGCCCCAAACCCAGCCTGGGTAATGCCCAAGCCCCTCCTCGCCACCGACGTTCCTCATCCTGCTTCTGGCCTTGCTACCCCTCACACCGACAAGCGGTCTTTTTTCTGCACCCATCCTCTCTCCGCGGGGCTCTCCTCTGTTGCACGGCTTCCGTGCGCTCTCTGTCGGCTGATTCCTGATTCTAACCCCCTCACCTGAGCGCTGGACCCAGGTTTAGAAGCCCCAAGTCCTGGGGTCCAGAGGGACCCCAAAAGCCCGTCCCAGGAACCTCGCCCAGAGCTCCCAGCGAGCGGTCGCCCAGCCCTCCCTTGGAGACCCCCTGGCAGGAGCAGCCTTTCGGAGGAAGCTGAAATCGCCCCCAACTGTGGCAGAAATCATCCCCCACCGCCTTCTACCCGCTGATCCTTATTCGGGTCCATGGGACCAAAGAACAGGCTCAGTCCCACTTTCCAGTGACAACCCTTCACGTACTCTTATCACACCCCTACCTCCCGACCCCCATCATTTTAACTGATCCTCCAAGGGCACACAAATAATATAAAATAAATAAACTGGGCGATGCTGGTCCTCATGCTCTGGCTGTGCTCCAGGCTGCCAGTTTCCAACGTGGCTCCAGATGCAGTCTGCACAGGGCAGGGGGGTGCAAAGAATTCTGACTCCCGAGCATGGGGCATTCTCCTGGCTGCTGGGATAGACAGCTGTTTTATGCTAAGCCTAAAGTCCATTAATAATTCCCAAGCCCTTTCCACACAAATTATTGTCTAACCATGAATTCCCCACCCATTATATGCCTGTGCAATTGTTTTTTTAAGAATTAAAATATCTATTTTTTAATTTAAGTTTTTTATTTTCAAAACATATGCAAAAATAATTTTTCAACACTGACCCTTGAAAAATCTTGTGTTTTAATTTTCCCCTCCTTCCCCTGGTGGCAAGTAATCCAACATAGATTAAACATGGTAAAAATATATATTAAATCCAATATACACATACATATTTATACAATTATCTTGCTCTGTGCAATTATTTTCAAACCAAGCTTAGGATTTTATATTTATCTCTATTAAAGTTCATCTTTAATTAGACTTCTTCCAGACTGTTAAAATTTTTTTTCAGATAGTGCTTCTGTCAACCAGTATATTAGCTATCTATCCCAGCTTCATGTGCTCTCCAAATCTGATAAGCATGTCATCTCTGATTCCATCTAAGTCATAAATAACTATAGTGAAGAGGACAGATTTCTGGGGCATCCCAGTAGCGACCACTTTTACCCTGGTCTATTACTCACCATTATGGATTAGTTATTCAATTTGTTCTGAATCTACTCAACTGTACACTCTATGCAATCCATACCTCATTTACAAGACAACTATGAGGGTCTGAGGCTTCTTTTTGTCATGAACTTTAAAAAAATCAATAGCTATATTTTAATAGTTTCATTTTACTTTATGTGTTTAACATTGTTATTCTGAGAAAGGGTCTATTGGCTTCCCCAGACTGACTGCCAGCTGGATCCATGACACAACGAAGGTTAAGAACTCTTGGCTAAAATCTAAGTACACGTCTATAGAGTGACTTTGCGCCAGCTACCAATCTCTCAACAAGGCATAAAAAAGAAAGACATGTCCTTTTAACTGATCCTAGTGATCAACCCTTCTAGAAGTTCACACTCTGTACCTTTTATAATACACATTTTAGAATTTTCCCAGATGCTTTCTAAAGTTGGGAAGAGGAAACATTAAACTCACTGATCTATAATTGGGAGAGTGCATCTTTTACCTGTTTATTGGATTTTTATTTTCTGTAAATGGGTAAGCAGCTCTGATAGATGAGGTACTCTCACTGATGATCAAAATAAGTAGGCTGGAAGGTGAGGTGAGCATTACTGGACCCACTTCATAACCAATTCCCCTCAGAAAATGCATCAGCCCACTTATGAACCCGATTCTCTCTACTTCCCCTCTGGATTTCAGTTTCAAAATTAACTGGTTGAGTTTTGATTCAATACTGATGTATCATAGCTGGGCAGCTCCCCTCCCCCAAGTTTTATTTTTCTTCCCTAAATCACGGGTTGATTAGCCCAATAAGATTTTGGGGGTAGCAGTAAATGAAGGGGAACAAAAAGGCAACCTTGTCTAAAACAAAACAAAAAAACAACCAAAATAGGCTAATTGCAGTTCAGAATAGGTGGAGAAACAAAACACAGAAGAAACACAGAGCTTCTAACGCAAGAATATCAGGTCTGGAAAGGCTCTTTGAACATGGAATGTCATGCAAAGTTAAACAGCTCTGAGGCACCAGTACACATCTCCAGATTGGCTTAAGATGACAGGAAAACATAATGACAAATGTTGGAGGGGATGGGGGAAATCTGGGACACTGGGACACTGATGCATTGTTGGTGGAGTTGTGAACGGATCCAACCATCCTGGAGAGCAATATGGAACTAAGCCCAAAGGGCTATAAAACTGTGCATATCCTTTGACCCAGCAGTGTTTCTACTGGGCTTATACCCCAAAGAGATTTTAAAGAAGGGAAAGGGACCTGTATGTGCCAAAATGTTTGTGGCAGCCCTGTTTGTAGTGGCTAGAAGCTGGAAAATGAGTGGATGCCCATCAATTGGAGAGTGGCTGAGTACGTTACAATCTATAAATGTTATGGAATATTATTGTTCTAAAAGTGAAATGAGCATTGTACATGGCAACAACAAGATTATACAATGATCAATTCTGATAGACATGGCTCTCTTCAACAGTGCAGTGATTCAGGCCATTTCCAATGATCTTGTGATGGAGAGAGCCGACTGCGCCCAGAGAGAAGACCAGGGGGTGGACGGGGGCGGGGAGATGAATGTGGATCACAACATAGTATTTTCACCTTTTTTTGTTGTTTGCTTGATTTTCTTTCCTTTTTCTTTTCTTTCTTTTTGATCTGATTTTTCTTGTGCAGCATGATAAATGTGAAAATACATACAGAAGAATTGCACATGTTTAACATATATTGGATTACTTGTCTATGGGAAGGGGTAGGGGGAGGGAGAAAAATTTTGAAAACAAGGTTTTGCAAGGGTGAACACTGAAAACTATCTTTGCATGTATTTGGAAAGTTTAAAAGAGCATGGAACTTCAGAACTGGGATGGCCCTTAGAACATGAAATTTCAGAGCAGGAAGGGATTTGAAACCAATTAGCTGAAACTCCTTATTTTACAGAGAGGGGAACTTAAGCTCAGAGAGAAGAAGTACCTCACCTTGTGACATGCACCAAGTCAGGAGCACAGTCAAGACCAGAATCCAGGTCTCTTGACTGTCCACATGAAACCCACTCTACTTTCCCATCTGTCTCTGCTTTGCGCTCTCTCCCCACGGCTGCCACTCCATCCCCCACTCGGTTCCTTGCCTTGGGCCGAGCAGCCAGCAGCTATCAGTCAATGACTTGAAGATAATGATAAATTCTGGACGGCGAATGGCCTTGCTCCAGCATCTCATTAAGATTTTTGATCCTGGTGTCCCTTTCCCTTGCAGCCAGCCGGGTGCCTGGTCTATAAGCTGGGCCCGGGCACTGGGCCCCAGGACCCGTAAGCTGACGGGGGCCTGGAATTACCAGCAGGCTTGCTCATTCCTTTTTCCTCAAGCAAGCAAGCCAGCATCCAGCCAGAGAATATGCATTTCCTTATCTCACCACCCACATCCATTTGCATAATTTTAATCTTTCTCACCAATAAGCATGAAAAAATTAGTTTTCCACTATTTTATCTTCTGTATGCCTTCGAGAAACAGGGTCCCTGATTCCTGCCAGGGGCTGAGGAGGATGTGAGAAATCACATTTCCCAACCCTCTGTCAGTCTGCTCCCCAGAGCTCCGGGGCTCCACCAGCCAGAGACCAAGCCTTCCTAATCCCCCAGCCCTGTGGCCAGCTCCAGGCTGAGCTCCGATGTGGATCTAGAAGTAATGGAGAAGGAGTTACACAGCCCTGCTTTGGGGGAGCTCCCAGTCTGGGAGAGGCGGAAGCAGCGTGGAGTCTGTCCCCAAAGGCTGGATGCACAGCAGTACATGGTGTTAAGTATACTTCAGCACTTGACTAGGCTCTAAGGGGTATCAGGGAGGGGAGGTCTCTGTGGGGCTGTGTGGGGAGGGACACTAGCTGGGCCTCCAAGGCCTGTCTTCAAGGGAAGCACAAAGTGGGCTTGAGGAGATGCTCCCCATCCACCTGTGGCCAGGCTGGCAGATCCACCCTTGTAGCATCCCTCACCTCCCCCTTCTCTCCTCTGAGCCCGACCCTCATCACGCATCCCTGAACCAGCTGGCTATCCCTGCCCAAGTCCCCTCAACATGATCTGGCTAAAGTCCAAGCCTGACTGTTGCCTCCAGTGGAACCAGGATCAAACCTAGAATAGCATCGGGCTTAACCCCCTTCCCCTGCTTTCCCAGGCTTCTCATGCCTGGCTCCCCTCTGGGGAGTCTACGATCAGGGATGCCGCCCTCCTGGTGCTCCTGGTCCGTCTGCTACCTCTCCAGGGCAGAGTGTCCCTCCTCCCCTCCACCCATCTGCTCTTGTAGAAGCTCCTTTGGAAAGAAGCTTTTCCCCAGTGGGACCCCAGTTCCCTTAGCTTGGCCCAACAATGCTTCTTCCATTTTTTCTCCGGCCACCTGGCCATGACCTTAAGCAAGTCCAAAAGGAGAAGTTGGACACCACAAGAAATCAGGGGCCAGGGAGGGAGCCACAGAACGTGGGAAACAGTCCCCGTTGGGCCAGGGGCCAGGTGGCCCTGACGTCAGCTTCCCGACACCCTTCAGATCTCATGTCCCCCTAATGGTAGGGCTCAGCTCCCCCTTTCATTTCTTCCTCCCAGAAAAAGAGGTCATTTGTGTGACCAAAAGCATAATGACAGAGTCTGGGCTCCCTGGGTCGGGACCCAGCCCTCTCCACTCCCCTACCCCCGTCTTCTCTAAAAATACCAGGGCGGCCTGGCCAGGCCAGGCCCAAGGCCAGAGAAGGGGGGTGAGAGGGAAAAGTTGGAGAAGGCCAGAGACAACTTAGGGCAGAACATTAAGAGCTCGGGATCTGGAATGAGAGGGTTTGAACTTTAAAACTCTCTCGGCCTTAATTACCTCATCTGTGAAATGAGAGGGCTGGACTCTATTTTCTGAATATTGAAATCCTAGCAATTGTTTCTGTTTTGGCCAGAAACCATGAGGGTCCTCCCCTGCCAGATTGAGGCCATTCTCTGCCCCATTTCTTACCTAGCCTTAATCACTGAATGGTGTTATTGTAATCAAAGGAGACCTGTGGAAGACCTTGGCTTTTGGCTCAGGTCTCCTAGTCCTCCTGATCTCTAGCTTGCCACTGGACCCAGATGGCTCCGGAGGGGAAAGTGAGGCCGGTGACCTTGCACAGCCCCCTCACTTAAATCCAGTTCCCTTGCATGCCACAGTCCCTGATAGCATGGTCCTCTTCTAGAAGGAAGGACAAATAATAACAATTGAAATCCTATAATTCTATGGAGATTTGGGGAGAAGAGGGATAGGACCTGTTGCTATATAGGATTTCTAGTGGTCCTCACACTCCAGATCACAGAATTTTAGAGCTGGAAGGGCCTTTGAAGGTCACACCCCCAAGAGACATGGAGCCCCAGGACTCCTAAGGCTAGAGGTGGGCATCGGGGAAGACCATGAGGTCCATGGCCCACCCCCAGCCCTCCAAAACTGATTGCTCTCCCCTAAACCTGCTCCTCCTCTGGACATGGCTTTGGAGCTGTGGTTGCCCCATTCCTCCAGGCTCTCACATCTGTGGAGAGGAGGCTTTAAACCACAATACACACATACAAATTCTCTCTCCTTAACTTCTCAGGCTCCGTTACCAGGTACCCCCGCAGCATCTTTGCTAGAGTGCCATCTCCTCTATTTCCATTGCTCATATTTCCAGTCCCCTAATCTTCCTTCTCCCAACTATCCTTTTTCCCCAAAAAAACAATTGTTCCATTTAACCAAGGTCAAGTCCATATAAAGTAATGAAATATTTGTGCAGCTGCTTTAAGAAGATTGTGTGTAACTAAACTGACCAGTACATTCAACCAAAACCACCTATCCTTTTGCTCCCTCTCGGAGTCACGTTTCCCATGCATAAGCATTTCTAGTACAGTTGGTCTCTGTTCAAGCATCTTCAGAAGCTCCCTATTGTCCAAGTAAATCTCAGAATTCCCTTGCTTGCCAGTTGAGACCCGTTCCCCCTTTCCAAGGCTCTTTCTTATTCATTCCCCTGTACGCTTCCAGAAAAACAGACCACTCTCCCAGCCCCAACACCAGTCCTGTGCTCTCCCACTTCCAGGCCTTTGCTTGCTCTTCTCCCTGTATTATGAATGACTCTCTCCTGATCCACCTAGAGTCCCCTCCATCTCTGAAAGCCCCAAAGGAATACTCCCTCATTGAGTCTTCCCTGATGTCCACATGATAGAGCCTATGACTCTGGCCATAAAACATCTGCCGAGAGAATAAATGATGAGACGAATGATTGTGCAGCCAAAGGAGTGCCAGGGACGGTCAGTATTTTAGGACCCTCAGTGGGGTGAGCCCTGGGCCACCCACCCCCTCCACTCACATGTCCTGACATCAACTGAGCTGCCTGCAGGTTCCACCCTAGCTAAAGGGAGTTGGGACCCTTCACTATCAGTGCACGGAGGGCCTTGGAGAACATGCAGTAAGTTCAGGCTCCTCTGTCCAAAGGAAGGGGAAGAACACAGATTGGAGCTGGAGAGGGCTCAGAAACTGCTGGTTCAGCATGGCCCTGGCCAGTAACCTTGCTCAAAACAAACCTCCAGGATGTGGAACCCACTGATGCTGCTTCTGGACTGCTGAGAAGCTGTCCCTCATGACTACCCCAAACACGCCTTTGCAAACCCCCTAACTTATCCCCCATTGCTCCTATTTCTCTGCGCTGAGGCTGAACATAACAAATGAAAGGACCCAGAAACAATGACAGCATTCAGATTAGCAGAGCTGGAAGGAAGCAAGGGCCATTTCTAGGAAGCCGAGGCCCAAAGAATGGAGGAGGCTTGTCTAAGGTCTCCCAAGCAGAGCAGCATTTCCAGGACAGCAGGGTGCTTCCCTCTCTGAGGCTCTTTCTCGTGACAGTCCTAAAGAGCAGGGCCTCAAATCCCAGTTGGGCCCTTCCAGCCTTCTCACACCTCCCTCCTCTTCTAGACTCCATGGCCTCCTGGCTCTCCCTCCCTGTCTCTGTCCCCTTCACCTGGAATGCATCCCTCTTCATTGGTACTCCTGACTTCCCAAGTTTCCTCTGAGTCCCCCAGATGATTCTGTACATAGCTTGCTTACATCTGTCTCCCCATTCCACTGTGAACTCCTTGAGAGCAGAGGCTGGTTTTTGCACAGTGACTGGCACATAGTAGGTGCTTAATAAACATTTGTTGAAAAATCAATAAACATTTCAACATGATTTTTCAAGGCATTTACTAAGCACCTACTATGTGCCAGGATGCAAAACTGGAAGAGGCCACAGAGACAATTCAGTCCAGAAGTGTCAAATGCCACACAAGACTTCCAAGTACACTCGCAACTCAAAAGGAATATTTAACAAAAAAATAAAAATACAACAAAATGAAGATAATATTAACATGGTTTTCTAAGTCAGTATCTGGCCTTTGGGGATCATTATTTACAGTTTCATGACACTTATTTCTACTTCAGTTGGACAACCCAGGTCTAGTACAACCCTCTCTTTTGACAGAGAAGGTCACTGGGGTCCATTATGTACTTTACTAGAGTAAGAGGTCAAAGGCTGTCCAGGTTTCATTCAGTTCAATACAATAACCAATTATTGATTGGACAGGATGGGAGTGAGAAGGAAGAGCTGGCAGGCTAACCAACCTATTCCACTGTCTATGCAGAGAGTGTATCTTTGGGATGCTGGCTAGACCTCCACATGGTTAAGGGCTGGGAAGATGGGGGAAGGGGAAAGCTCTGGAACAATGCTTTCCCCAGCACCCTGCAGGGACCAGGAGAAGCAGGAAACAGAGGCTAGGACGGTCAACATCCAGAAAGGGGGCAAACTCCTCGGCTGTCCCTTTGTCCCCAGAGTCAGGGCTTCGAGAAAAACAAAACCAAACAGCCTACCGTCAGAACAGGAAGGACAGATCATCTGGGAAGCCACCCCGGGGCAGGGGGGGGAGAGAGGGTTCCATTAGTGTTGTTCAGACGCTTCTGCTTCATTGCCCTTGTCTCCAGTCTACACATCCACACTGGGTCTTAGCCAAGGGCGCCAGCCCCACGTCTGGTGTCAGCTTTCCACCCTTCTCGGCAGGCTCCCGGCCCAAAGCCCTTGTCCCCAAAAGATGGAGAATCAGGGCCCAAATTAGTAAAATGGCTTTCCCAAGGTCACCCAGCTAACAGAGAGCTGGAGCCAGGAAGATCTGGTTTCAAGCCTTGCCTTGGACACTGTGTGATCCTAGGGAAGTCAACTAATCTCTCTGAAACTCCACTTCCTTATCTCTGAAATGGGACAATAATAGAATCTACTTCACAGATTTTCGGTGTTCTCTTCTCCATAGTCTTTCCAGCTCTGACAATTCTGTGTCTCAGCTCTGCTCTGCTGGAGACATTCTATTACTACGACTGCTTAGCCAATCCCCGCCACCCAGCATTACTGCTCAGGCCAACAACATGGTTCTTAAAGTTTGCTCAGGTTCAATCCCCAGCTCTGGCAATCAAAACAGCCAGCTGCAATATGGTGTCTCATTTGTTCCCCCACAACAACCCTGGGAAGCAGGAGTCATTAGAATTATTTCTCATTTTACAAATGAGGAAACTGAAGCCCAGAGACGTCACGCAGCTAATATCTAAGGCAGATTCAAACTCAGATTTCCCAATTCCAAATTCAGCATCCTCTCCACCTCCCTGCCTCCACTAGAATTAGAGAAAAACATCTGGCCAAGGTAACTGCAACCAGATCTGATGTTCTTGGGCTTGACTCCCAAGAACCTGGTTTAGAAGTCTTTGCTTCATGGGGTCTTTCTCCAGCCCCTGCCTGAGCAGAAACCATCGCCTCTCTTGGCAAATCTGTGATCAACTGCCTTTCCCCACCTGGTCTTCCTGCATAGGTGGCCTGCCTAGGCCTCCTCCTGCCTAGCTTTGATGACATCCTCCTACCATGACCCCTAGGAAGAGGATCAGCCTCCCAGCCTACCTGGGCACTGCAAGCACTGCACCATGACCCCTAGGAAGAGGATCAGCCTCCCAGCCTACCTGGGCACTGCAAGCACTGCACAGTCTAGCTCCATCCTATGTTACCTGCTTTCTCACCCTTATCTCCAGCCAGCCTCCTCCTCTACAGCCCTGTCAAGGCTCAGTGCCTTTTAAATACTGAAGGGCTGGCTGTTAAAGGTAAGAAGGATTAGATGTGTTCCAAGGGCAGATTTAGGAGCGGTGTGGGTTGCAGAGAGGTATATTTTAGCTCTGAAAACAGAAGACTCTTGAAGTAGAATGGAGTGGCTCATGAGGGAGTGATTTCCCCATCACAAGAGGTCTCCAAAGGTTGGGTGGATGACCACTTGTCAGGGTTGCTACTGAGGTGATTCATGCTTAGGTAGTTGAAAAATTTTAAGTGAGGTGCCTTTCAACTCGAGGTTTTGGATCCCTGCTTCTACGTCATTATTCAGACTGTTTCTATCTTCTCTTCTAGCCCTGTCTCACTTTTCTCCAAAGAGCCTTCACTGATTGTTTTCCCCCTCCCTCCCCATGACAGGCTATAGGAATCTCTCTTTCCCCTTTACTCCTCATCCTTAAATATCTTTAACTGCCCTGGCGTAAGCAGAGAGAGCCTTGAGCCATCTCACGGACTATTTTTTGGGATACCGCTTCATACTTAGATGGGTGTATCTATCTCTTCAACTAGACCCTATCCAGAGATGTGCCAGAGGAATGAATGCAGGCCCAGGGAAGGGTCCGGGGAAATCAGACAAGGGTCAGTGAATTCCCCAATGTTTCTTTCTGCTTCTCTGCCCTAGTATACCCCATGCTGGCCAGAAGCTAGGCTCTTTATCTCAAAGGAAGGGTGGTTGCACAGCATTTCTTGGAAAAGGATAATTTCCTAGAGAAGGGAAGGTATCCATTTTACATTTTACAGACGAGGAAATGAGGCACAGGGAGGAATAAGAGCTAATTCACTCAAGACAATGGTCAATGGAAGAGCCAGGACTGGAACTCAGGTTTCCTTTTGCCTAGCTTGGGCTTCTCTAAGTTTCTGATCTTCAATATGCTGTGCCTTAACTCAGATGGAATCCAAGGATCCCTAGGGCCCACCCAGCTACCAAAATGTTCCAGCACTTAGCCATGAAGCTTGGAATGACTCAGGGTCCATTGAGTACAAAGAAAATCACTTTTGGAGTAAATGAGGCTGGGAATAGGCTCTTACAGCTCTGATGTAGACACCATTCTCACCTATGGAAGGTATAGAAGGCTGAGCTGGCAGGCAAGGACTAGGGGAGGGGAGCCACTGGTCCCCAAGATTATTGAAGGCCAGAAGGACCAGGAGAGGAGAGAAACTAGTCCCAAAGATTAGCCAGATTTGTTGTTTGGTTAGTCAGTCATGTCAAACCCTGTAAGGGGTGTTCTTGGGAAAGATACTGGAATGGTCTGCCATTTCCTTCTCTAGTAGATTAAGACAAACAGAATCACACAGCTAGTAAGTATCTGAGGCCATCTGAATGCAGGCCTTCCAATTTGTAGGCCCAGAGCTCTATCCACTGAGCCACCTAGCAGCTTCTGGTTAATAAAGAGATTTCCCTTGTCCCAAAGATTACTGAGGGCCACAAGGACTAAGAGAGGAGCAACACAGGTCCCAAAGATTAGCCACTAACAGAGGGGTGCCACTGGTCTCAAAGATTACTGAGGATCAAAAGGACTGGCAAAGGGGAACCACCAGTCCCCAATATTAGCCAAAAGGACAGTCAATAGAAGGAACCATTGAAGAGGGGAGCCAGAAGTTCTAAGGAGTATTGGAGGCCAAAAGGTACTTCTTCTCCAAGTACTTATGAAGAGGACCAGGCTCAGCAAAGTATGTGGAATAATGGGGAAATTCTCTTACTAAGAGCTCAGAGGAACTACTTCTAGTCTTGATGGGATGTGTGATCTTGGGTAAAAATCTTCCTTGCTTGGGACTACAGTCTCCCTCAGCGAAGGCAAGGGATCAGAGAAGGGAACTAGGCACATAAAAAGAGCATTAGATCTGAAGGCAAAAGAACCAGGCCCAAGCTTTGGCACCATTTATGGGAGATCCCCAACAAGTCCTCTATCTCTCTTAGCCTCTGTTTTGCTCATCTATCAAATGAAGGGAGTGACCCACAATGATCCTCGAGGTCCCTTCCATCAAGTCATGTGCTTTTTTTCTGCCTGGTGTCCAGAGCTCATAAATGATGAGGAAAGGGAGCTGCTGGTGAAGCCCCTCCCTTCTGCACCCTGTACCTCTTCCAAAGACCACTTAGGCCATAAACATGTATTAAGCACCTACTGTGTGCCAGGTACTGTGCTGAGGACACAAGAGCTCATCATCTTCTGGGGAGATAATATGCAAATACCTAGGTACACACAAGTGAGACTCAGAGTATAGGAAGATAATCGGAAAGGGAGTGGTGTTAGCGTCTGGGGGATTGAGAAAGGCATCCCTTAGACAGATCCCTTGAGTCCTTACAATACTATCATTACCTCTCAGCTATATCAAAATTATACCTTCCCAAAGACTTTCCCATAATTCTTGAAGAAGATTTTCCAATCCTTCCATGAGTGAACAAGCTCCTTAAGGTCCCTGAGTTGCAGTTTCTCATCAATAAGGTGAAGCGGTCAGGCGAGATGGTTTTTGGGGTCCCCTTCAAATCTATATCTGAAATTCCACCCTCCACCATGAGGTGTAAAGGGCTGAAATTATTCTCTCCACCTGACAGACAAGGAAGCTGAGGCAGGATATGGGGACTCACCTAAAGAGACATGGTAACGCCGAGGAGGAGACAGGGCTCTAAGCCAAGGTTTCCCGACTCCTGTGGGCACTCAACTCCACACTGCTGGCCCGGCTCTTCTCCCTCTCTCTACTATCATTACTACTGCTGAGCACCGAGGATGGATGGAGCAGGTTCTCTGGAAGCTCCAGCTCGATGCAGGGAAGCTAAAGGCGAGTGCCCTCTCTGTCCCAACTTCCCTTTTTCTCAGCCCCGTTTTATTCCCTTGGTAGGCCTGGCACAAAGGGGACAAGGCGCCTGCAGAGTGCCCTTCTCTGGGGCCCCTGGCCTGACACTTCTGATAGAAGGGTACTGTTTAAGGTGCTATAAACCCCCATTGTCCGTCAGACCCTCGAGTGGCCACACGGCTCGGCGCGCACGCGCGGCCCCAGATGCACACCCACTCCCGTGCCCCCGCAGGCACCTGGCGGCTCCATCCTGCCCCCGAGTCGCCTTTCCTCTGCAGAGCAGGCCGGGCCTAATCTCCTCCGGCTTTGTTCTACACTTGAGGGAGCTCGGGGCTTAGCTGGTTTTCATCTTTCCTGAGCCATCCTAGAAGTGCCCAATTCCCAGGAGTCACAGCCTCTGGTGCCCCTCCCCACACCCTGGAAATAGGGTTTCTGGCGATGGTGGGAAAAGAAAAGAACATGTTGCCATCTGAGAAACGTGTCATGAGGAAAGCCAGAGGCGCTCACAAGAAACATTTCTAAAGCAATTTTGTATAGTTCTTTCTGGCTTATAAGCATTTACAGAGTATCATGTTTGAGCCTTATAACAGCCCTAGCAGTAGAACATGCTTTTACCACCCCCATCCTAGCCCCATTTTACAGCTCAAAGTGCAACAAGCCCAGGTCAAATCGAGTCAGCAAGCATTCATTAAGTGCCTACTGTGTGCCAGGCTTTGTGCTAACCTTGAGGAATACAAAAAGGGTCCCTGCCTGCAAGGAGCTCATAATGTTAAATGGGGAGACAACAAGCAAAAAGCTATCTTAGGATAAACTGGAGATAATCAGCAGACAGAAGGCATTAAGGCTGAGGGATGGTCCTCACATCCTAGAGCTAAGAAGCTCCTTCTTCTCCCAGCAGCTTCACAGGCTGGTTAACATGGGCATCCTCACTGCCAAGAGTGAGCAGCTGGGACACAACAGAGCCACAACAGGAGCTGGGGGCTCCCAACTCATTTCTGTGGCCTGGGGGTCCTAGGCTCTGTTTTGTTCATTCCTCCAGGAGAATCTGGTTTGGCTCTTTCCCATCCATCCCCTATGGATCTCTCAGGATCTCACATAAAAATCAGGGGGAGAGGGAGACAAGAGATAGAAGGAGATATGGAGAGAAAGACGGGGGGGGGGGAGGAGAGAGAGAGAGACAGATAGACCTACAGAGAGAGAGAGAGACAGACAGAAAGAGAGAGAGAGAAGGGAGGGAGAGACACAGAGAGACCGAGAGAGAGAGAGAGAGAGAGAGAGAGAGAGAGAGAGAGAGAGAGAGAGAAACACCACAGAGACAGAAGGAAGTGGAGAAGAAGAGAGGGAGGGAGACAGAAGAGACACAGAGAGAGGGAGAGAGGAAGCCCATGCTCTGGAGGGTCATAAAGGCAGCTGAGAAGGATGACCTCACTTCAGTACTGACCGTCTGCTAGATGTACAGGGCAGGCACCATACCTGGAGCCCTGGGCCTTGTAAAGGATCTGGACAACAGCCGAGGCTCAGGAAATGCTTGGTGGGGACAGTGACTGAAGGCTGTGGATTACAAACTCATCCCTTACCTTACTTCTCCATTCTTTGCCTGGGCTTCCTGACTGTCAGCCCCCCACTACCTGGAGTCAGTTTTGGTTTCAGCTGCGACCTCTGATATGTTTTGTGTAACTCTATGTAGTCACTTAACTGCTGTCTGTCTCAGTTTCCCTATCTATAAAAAAGGGATAACAGTAGCACTGACCAACTAGTTATTGTGACAATCAAATTAAATAACATACAAAATTTTGCAAACCTTGAAATGCTCTATAAAAGCTTATATTATTATTATTATTATGGCCTGAAATGTCCTTTTGTCTCTGTTTATCCAGCAGGCCATTTATGCTCCCCAAGTGGGGCTTTCCTTCCCAATGACCTCAGTTCACACTGAGCTTTTATAACACTGAAGAACTCAAGATAACAGGGAGATGGGAACATAGTGTCTTGAAGACCTAGGAGACATTTTAAGAGTAATTAATTGCTGTTGGTTGTATCATGAAAATGTCAGAAGAGCTAGGTTCCAGCTCTACTATGGTGTTTGGGGCTTGAGCCCCAAACTCATAACTGCTTTTGCCTTGTTTTTCCCCTACCTGGGACACTCAGATCCACACTATTACTTCCTTCACAGGGCTGTTAATAAGTTACAGTGAGATCACATGCAGAAAAATCTCTGTAAACCACAAAGTACCCTAGAAAGGCCAGCTATTATTACTATTATTTCTTCTAGGATTGAATGACTTGCAGCATAAGGGGGTTATTCAGAGGGTACTCAACTGATACCTGACTAGGAGTCGCATCTTTCCCATTCCTGAGCAGTGATAACTCTTTCTGGGACAGGGAACTCACTACCTCTCAAGGCATAGCATTTTGATTTTGGATAGCTGTCATTGTTAGGAAATGTTTCTCTGTCCCTGCTGAAGTTGGATTCTCTGCAAGTTTCCCAACGTGCTGCTAGTTCTAACTCTCCGAGGCCAAGATAATCCCTTTTATGACAGGCCCTCAAAGACTACTCTATGATCATGTCCCAATCAGTCATCATCTCTTCTTCCATCCTGTCTGTGCTCCCTCCTGGATATCCAAATTCTTCCTAAGAGTCCCCGGAGATGAACGCAATATTCTAGGTATGGTCTGAACTGAGGGGAGGGAGACTGTCTCTAAGAATAAGAGATTTGCCCATGTAGGGCTGTGAGCCTTGATTATATCAGAAGGGTTGAGGTGTAAAAAAAGGGAATAAATCTTGAATTAGGAGTCAGCAGGCTGGACTCTAGCCCCAGATGCACCCCTGACTTACTGGGTGACTCTGAGGGAAATCCCTTCCTTTCTCTGGATATTCAGGTAGTTATGGAGAGAGGCCTAAATTTGGAGGTAGAAGAGCAAGGTTTGAATCCCAGTCAATCAATCAATCAATCAATATTTAAGCACCTCCTATGAGCCAGAATTCCAAAAGCTGTAATCTGGATTCTGCTCTTCATCAGCTATATAAACTAAGTCCTTTTTAGCTCTCTGTTCTATGACTAAATTATAAAGACTAGGGATCCTTTCAGCCTGTTAGGTTTTGTCCATTCTATGAGTCTAGCCCTACAACGCAGGCTGAGACAGAAACATAAATGGTCCATGCACAGAATTTTAGCATAATGCTTCCTGCTATTGCAGGAACAATCTTGAGGCCATTATCCAAAGAATCTGCTTGTAATAGAGAATCAATTGTAATGGAAACATTAAGGCCAAGTGAACTATTATCCAAAAAAAAAAAAAAAATTACAACTCAATTGAGACCAAAAATGGGCGGGAGAGAAGCTGGAAATCTCACTGCAAACCTGTGTCACGGGTCTAAGACTATTTCTGCCCTGTGATCAATACACTGAGCTGGCAACCATTACTCCGGCCCGCCTGCCCACCCAATGGTTCATGGCCATCCCCCAGGGCACGCGTGAATCTTCCTCATCATCACTATCATCAATATAGACAGCCACGTACCTCTGGTACTTTAATAGATTCAAGCAGAGGTTTCCTATAACCACAGGAGATGAGCAACGGAACATACGATTTTTTCCATATTGTTGATGAGGAAATGGAAGCTCAGAGAAGGAGGGGACTGAGTGACTGGTACACGCAGAGGAAGGGCCAGAGGTGGGATTTAAGTTCAGGTTTCCTGACCAGTTTTCTTTCCATACATCACATTGCCTAAGAAACTCTTATTTGAAATCAGCACCCGCCTCCCCTCCAAAAAAAATGATAGCTAACATTTATGTAGTATTTACTATGTGCCGGTCACTACTACTAATTTCAATTGATTTTCACAAAAACCTTTAATCCCCATTTTACAGGGGAGGAAATTGAGGCAAAGAGCATTCAGTGACTAGCCCAGGATCATCCAGCTAGGAAGTGTCTGACACTGTGTTTGAAGTCAAGTCTTCCTGACTCAAGGCCCTGCACTCTATCATTTTGCTACTTAGATTGAGGGGAAAAAATTCTGGTTAAATTGGAAGAGGAGGAGGGCCCAGTGAACACCGCTCTAGAGCTGGAAGACGGCTTAAATAATAACCACAGCTAGCACACAGCTAGTAAGTCTCTAAGGTTGAATAACTGCAAGTTCAGCTCTGAGTAGATCTCAATTTATCAAGAGAATCATAATAAATCAAAGGTAAGGGAGGTGGCGCAGCTATCTCAAGGAAGCAGGAGAGGCACAGAAAAGGATTCTTTTTAGCAAGGAACCCTTGTCTCTCTCTAAATGGATCGGCTGGTACATCTGGTGTACAGCACCTGGAAGGATGGGGGGTGGGCCCTCTCGGGGTCCCCACTGCTTCCCTTGGGCTTATTCAAGTCCCAGTCCCTGATTCTGCCAGCCATAGCCAGTGGTGCGTCAAGAAAGGCCAGTGGGGAGGCAGGAGGGCACGAAACTATCCCACTACTGTTAATTTTTAAAAATCTATTACCATTGTTTCTAAAACGATTTTTTAAAAAGTAAACAAAAATTACCCTCCTGAATAGACAAAAGAATTCTGGTTCCTGCATTGGTCAGCATTCCTAAGTCTTTCAAAGTCCTTTTCCTCACAATATTGTTACTATTGTATAATTCGCTCTTCTAGTTCTGTTTACTTCATTTTATATCATTTCAAATCTTGTCTTATTAAGCTTCTCTGAAATAGTCCTTTTTATCATTATTATATTTTATCACTGGTACGGCCAAGCCATCTACTTTCCTTATTTCTTCAATGGGGGCTGCACCCCTCGCTTGCAATCTCCTAACCAGCATTTTTCTAGCAGGAATCTTTTCCTAACCCAGAATTTTCCATGGGGAATCCCATACAAGGGCTCTAAAACCACACACGATTTTTGCCGGCGAACGCGGGGGCTCGGGCCTCCCCCACCAGCCCTATTGTGCCTCTCAAGCCCTGTCCGGCATCAGTCACCTTCCCTTTGGGCTCAGGTTTAGCCCCCCCTGCGCCGGGGCGGCTGCCGGATCGCCACCGCCCTCTGCGTCCCTGTTCTAGCCTCTTCTGTACCTGTGTGTCTAAGAGGAATGCGGGCAGGCGCTCCCCGTACATGGCCTGAGAGTCTCTGTTACTTGTTTTCCTTGCCCTAGCTCTCTTTCCCGATCTCTACAATGGCAGGCCATGAAGCTCCTACTACGAGTCATGCACTGAGCCGGGAATACAAAGGACAACCCAAATAATCGCTCCCTCAGGGAGCTTGGATTCCATCAGGAATACACAATATACACGAGCTCAGGGAAAATCTGGCGCACAGCATGGGGCGGGGAACCTGGCCTGTACCTCGCCCCTAACAGCCTCTGCTCAGAGACCCCTGGGACCCTCGGCTCTGAGGGGCTGGGGGCCGGGGATGGTCAGCGGCTGGTCCTTCTGGTGCGAGGCGGCCTTGCACACAAGCCCTCAGGAGGCTGCTCAGCCCGGGATCCGGGGGAGGAATCCAGGAAACAATCATGGATCTCTCCCAGTACTCAGTCACCTCCCCAAGCACGTGCATCCGCAAGGCCCAACATGCTCTCCTCACCCAGAGGGAGAGCGGTGAGAAGTGAGTCACAGCCCAGAGTCAGGGAGCAAACCACAGACTGCAGGCAGAGCAAAACAGAAAACGATAAAAAGCGCCTCCCAGCAGCCGGGCTGCCCCCCTCGGGGAGGGGCTCTCGGACCCTGGCCTGGGGGCCGGGGGGCCAGCCCAGGAAGCCAGCACAAGCCCCCTGATGTCTGTCGGCTTCTGCCTTGCCCAGGAACTCCAGACCCTTTCCCAGCTGGACCGCTACATCCTTCTGGGAGCTCTTTTGTTCCTGGATGGGCCCATCCTTTCCATTCAGCCACAGGCTCCCAACATTTCCCTCTCCCGCGATGCCTATCGGCCCTCTGCTAAATCCTCTCCAGCCGTCCGGGCCACATTTACTGCCCTCTCCCTCAGGAAGTGCTCCTGGAGGGCTCCAGACTCCCCACAGAGTCCCAACCAGAATCAGTCGCAGAACCTGAGGGGGCTGGGACCCAGGGGTCCAGCGTGTCCCCGAATAGGAATCCCCTCCCACAAGGCGCCCTCCATGAAGGGGCAGTGCTCGAAAGCCCCGGAGACAGCAACGGAGCGGCTAGGATCTCCCAGTCTGGCCCGAGGGCCACTCTGCTTCTTCCTGAACTAGTGGCCCCCAGCCTTTGTTAAAGAGCTCCAGGACAGAGAAGGAGGATGGCCCCAGGCTGAGGGACAGAGACTGATTATTTACACATCCCGGTCAGGTCCGCCATGGCAGACCCTGGGGGACAGGGGAGAGCAGCCTGGCCTTGGAGACAGGAAGCCAGGTCCGCGCGCAGCTCCGACCCACCAACATCTGAGAACCACAAAAGGCAGGACAGGAGGGAGGCCAAGGGGGAGGGGGGCGGATGAGGCTGAGGGAGCTCGGAGGAGGCTCCCGGGGAGCTAAGTGTATCAGGGCTGCTTTCCTGGAAGAGGCCAGATGAACCTGGATCTCAAAGCCAGGGCCTTATGCTAACTCCAAGGGGAGAACTTTGACACAATTCATGAAAGGGTTGATTTCATTCCAATAAAAGAAAGAGCTTTGCTAATAATCAGAAGTGCTAAAGGCAGAGGGGGCTACATTTAGCGGTCTGGGGGTCTCCCACCAACTCTCAGCCATGAAACAGAGGGAAAGATTCTAGGACTCTTTCTCCCCCCTCCAACTTTAAGATTCTAAAACAGCTGGAAGGGACCCAGAGACCACACGGCCCAACCTCTTTAGTCTACAGATGAAGAAACGACAAAATGAACGCTGAAGGCCCAGGGATTCCAGGGAAGAGAGGAGAGCAGGGACAGGGCCCCTCAGATCTCCTCAAGTTCTGCCTGCTGCGTCGCCAACACATCAAGGAGCCTCGATGGCCACTCCAGCCTTTCTCATTCAGAGGCAGGTGGAAGAATCCCAAACTCAATGGAATTCAACTCAACAAGCATTTATTAAGCACCTGCTGTGTGCCAGGCACTGGATTAAGTGCTGGATACAAGGACAGAAATGAAAGGAGTCCGTGGTTCATTCGACTGGGAGGAAACAACGAAGACTCAGATAAGCAAATATAAACGGTGGCTATAGGAGAGAGAACCACGAGGAGATGAGGAATTAGGTGAGGAATTCTGAGGGAGCCCTGGATAGAACTAGGGCTTCCAGGCGGAGGTGAGGGAGAGACTGAACAAAGGTGTGGGGGTGGGAGAAGGTCATGTTGAAGAACCAAGGTAATGGGTATGGAGAAAAGGGCCTATGGTCATTAACCCTCCAGCTAGCTCAAGGGCGCTGGTGGGGGCAGGCAAAGTATTAAGTACAAGGAAGCCAGTTCCAGTTCTGACTGGGTCACTAAAGCAAATCCTTCCTTCCCCTCCCTGAGCCTCAGTGTCCCCACATAAAATGCGAGGGTTGGGCAGTGCTAGAAACTTGTGGAAAGAAAGACGGGAAGCAGCAGGACAGATGCTGGGCCACGGCCCAGAGACGCGACTTACGGTCCTGGCTTTCTGTGACTTACACAGGCCGCTGCCTCAGTTTCTTCACCAATCCCCAAGGTACCTTCCAGTGGTAACCCTCCCCCTGCCTGGATCTCAGAGCTCCATCCTGCTGAAGAGCAGCAAACTCCTCTCCCACACGTCATTCATTGCGTTCCCTGGCTCACGGGAACGTCGGAGCCCCTTCCTTCCTTCCTGGGTGGGGAGGTGGGGAAGGCCTGGAAAACCTAGGCCTCCAGCTGGGGCCTCTGCTGGAAGGGGTCCAGGCGGGCCCACGGCCCAGGGGCAGCAGCCCAGGATGTGCTCAGGATTTTTTCTCCAAGAAACAAAGCAGCGGCTGAAGCAGCCAAACCAATCAGCACATATCTCGCCTCCATCGGCCCACTCCTTGTACAGACGAGGAGACTGAGGGCTCTCGGTTTAAGACAAGGGGAGCTCTTGAAAACTTTCTTGCACAAGTCTGCTGAGGCTGCAGTCCACAGGGGAACGAGAGCAAAGGCTCGACGAGGAGACTTCCAGCATGCTCTCAGGGGAGGGGGAGAAATCAAGGAGATGCTGCTTTCCCTGTCGGCAAGCTCTGGGGGGCAAGCCCCGACTGCCTCTGTTCAAGCAGTTCCTTAACTACTGCGGCCCCATCCCCCATCAGTGAGACCAAGAGGCTGGCTCAGCTCCCCTCCAGGCCCCTGGTCAGGAGGGCTAGGCCCTAGCGGAACTCTCCCCACAACTCCTCTCAGGGCAGAGCCACAAATCAAAGTCCTGGGCAGCCCGTGTTGGAGAATGCAGGGGCAGGTTCCCCAAGGTGAGCTGGGGAGGGGAGGGCAGGGGACTGATCCTTCCGCACAAAATAGATAAAATGGCTTTCTGGCAAAGTAACTTAGTGCTGACTACGGGAAAGTGAGGGGAAAGGTGGGAGAGGGAGAAGGATGGGCCTGAAGAGGGAAGAGAAGGGGATGGGAACTTGGGAGGAGTCTGGGGGCACTTGGGGATAAGGGAGGGGTAAAGGAGGAGTCTGGTAAGAAGGGGGGAGACCAAGGGGGTGAGACAAGCAAAGAGGTCTGGAGCCCGGGAGAATTAAAGGGGCACAAGCAAGGGGACTGAGGAAGAAAAAGGTGCTGCTAACGGAGAGGGGAAATGGAGGGAATGAATATAGGAGAAAGGGGAAGGACATGGGGAAGGGCTCAGAGGGTGGGGGCCTAATGAAGGAAACTGAGGGAGGGACACTGGGCCTAGTTGCCAGGGCTAACTACTCTCCTGAATTCCTGTGACCCGAGAAAGGAAGGAAAAAAGAAGTCGGGGAGGGGACATCAGTAACCGACCGTTACTGCCCACAAACTTTCCAGTGAGTCCAAAAATAATAACTAACTCACCCTCCCTTTGAAAATCAGACCCAACTCAACCTTCTGTTTAAGTGGCGGGAGGGAAGAGGGGCACAGGCACTGTAGCTCCGTCGGCTCCAGCTCGGGGACCCTGCCTAGCAGCCCCCGTTCCCACTCCCCGCCGCCCTTCCCCAGAGCCCAGTCTTTGGGAATGGTTTCAATCCCTCGCCCAGGCCGATGTCAGGTCCCAGGCAGGGGGACTGCAGATGTGTGGGGTGGGGGTGGGGAGGATGTCAGAGATTCCAGCTAATCACTGCCTCCTCGCTCCCCGCTCCCACCGGGCTCTCTGGGGGATGGAGACCACAAGAGGCAAGAGGGCGACTCTCCCCCCACCCAGGAGTCGGTCTCTCCGCTGCCTTCCTTCTCCACCGTTGCGTTCGGCGCTTTCCCAAGCCTGGGCCCCCCACCCCCTATGGTGCCTTGGGAACAAAGGCTGGAGCAGACGCCCCCCCGCCCCCATCCCGGTTTTCCCAAGCCCCTCTCCCCTCCCCCACTGACAGGAGAAGAGATTGATCCTCCACTCACCCCCAAACACACGTAGCATCCGGGGGCCGGGGGCCGACGGGGGAGGAGGCGGAATGTGCCCTCGCTCACCCCCTGCGCCGGTGACCAGTGCTCTCCAGCTGGGCTCCTGGGGGCGCGCAGGGTGGGGGCCTGCCCGCCGGGTCCCTGCCACCTCTAGGCACCCACGGGCTTCGGGATCCGCTCCATCAGCTTCATCCGCGGGGACTGGGGACTTTGGCCCGGGAACCCTGGGCGAGGTCGTCCCAGACTGTCCGCCAACTCGCAACCCCTGGGCCGGCCCCGCTGCAGCTGCAGCCGAGCAGAGCGAGCCGGGAGCGAGCTAGCGAGAGCGGAGCGGGGAGCCAGAGAGAGGGCAGCGGGAGGGGAGCGGGAGGGGGCCGGCCCGGGATTGGGGCTGGGGGAGGGGCCTGCGGAGGGCCGGGCCGGAGGGGGGTCCCGAGGGGAGGAGGCCAGCGGGCGAAGGGGCGGGGGGAGGCAGAAGCTGGGGGACACCGAGGGCCTCGGCCCTCGCCCCTCTTGCACCCCAGGGGCTTGATGGGGGGGGAGGGGAAGGAAGATGGAGTCTAGAGGTGCAAAGAAGAGCGGGAGGTGGGGCCAGGGCTGGGGGGGGTGGAGCTGGAGCTGGAGTGCGGGGTGGTTGAAGTTGGGGAGGAGCTGGGAGAAGAAAGGAGGAGAGAAGTTCTGTCCCCTGGGGTGGGGGTGGGAGCGGAGGGCCAGGGCCGGAAGAGGAGCTCGGGGGAAGGGGGCTGTGGGTGGGAGTCTGGGGGAGGAGCGAGTCGGGAGCGAGGGGGCCTTTACTACGAGTCCGCTAAAGAAAGCTCCTCCCAACTTTTTACCCAACGGGAGACGGCAACAGGGGCCGAGAGGGAGAGTCCCGCTATGCTTCCAGCTCCCCCCTGCGTCCCGGGCCGCGGGGGCCAGCGCAGGGCCCAGCCCGCCCGCCCTCGGGCCCCAGCGTCTGAGCCTCGGCGGCCAGTCGTGTCCGGGCCGGGTCGCCCGCGCGCTTGGGGGCGCCGACTCGCCGCGCAGCCTCCTGCTCCTTTGGCTCTCGGTCTTGGCCAAATGGCTTCCTTTCGCCCGCCTTAGTTTCCTTATTTGTAAAATGCCGGGGGTGGTCCCGGGAGATGCGCTCTAATCCCTCTCGGCCTCAGATTCTGCTGCTGATAACAAGTGGGCCCCTCCTGTCCCGGGAGCGCGCGCGGAGTGCCCCCGAACGTGGGGTCCTGCCTGCCCCCTGCTCCCGGCGAGGGGCGAGCCCCGGGGGTGGCCGGGGCGGGCGCTGGGGCCAGGGAACCTTCGGGAAGGGCGCGCGCTACCACCCGTCTGCCGGTCACCCAGGCAGGAGGCGGCCAAGCCCTGGGTCCCTGACCCTCCTGAGCTTCCCCTGGAAAGCCCTTCGGGAAAGCTCCCGACCCTCCCGGTCTCGACCTCAAGTGTAGATCCGGTTACTTATCTACTGTAATAAAGAACGTCATTTAAATTCTCCCGTCCGGGCCGGTGTTTTATGAGGGCGGGAGCCGGGACTTTTCTAAACTTCAGCAAACTTCATAAATACGCGGTCGGTGCGCTGTCCCGGAGCTGGAGGCCCGAGAGGGCAGCGGAGGGAGGCCGCTGCGGACCCCTCAGCCGGACTCAGCTGGGTCTGGCCGCTCACCCTCCTGCCCCCGCCCCGCGGGTCCCGGGCGGGGAGACAAGTGGGCTTCGGGACATGGGCGGGATGTGTCCGCGTCCGGGGGCGGGGCGGCCAGCAGTGGGCCGGAGAGCTGGGAGCGAGTACACAGATTGAAAACAGATGGGAGCGCTCATGCCAGCCTGACATCCGATCCTGTGGGGGGGGTGCGGAGAGGCAGGAGGAGGAGAAGCTCCCAAACCCCAGAGCCTTGGCAACCAATCAAAACGGCGGGGTTGCAGAATAGTTTGGTTTGAAAATATCCCTATGGCCGCCGCTTTCAGGGAATATCCAAGGGAAACCAGCCCAGAGTGGGGGCCCCATGGGCACCTGCTGCCGGGGACCCCTAAGCCATCAGTCTCCAGAGCCGCCCCTGTCCGGCCGGAGAAGGGGGCCAGGGGCACCTGCAGCTATTTATATCCCCCAAAACAAACAGCTGAGGAAGCGTGAGCTAAATATAAAAAGGTAACTTTGCAGGCGGCTGGAGGATTGGTGGGGGGCCGGAGCTGGTACAAGCTCGACATAAGGGAACCGGCGGACACCTGTGAGCTCGGACCGAGGAAATCCCCCCCCCCCCCAGGTTTAAAGTTCTTTAATTTTTCTGGTCCGGAGCCATGATTCTGTAGGGAGCTCAGGCCTGCGAGAAACGTAACAATAACAACAGCTCACATGCCAATTGGAGCCTTTAGAGAGTACTTTCTTCCCAACTGAGGATCTTTTCTCTATTTTAAAGATGGGGAAACTAAGGTACAAAGTGGTCAGCTGGCAGTGGGTGATCTGCCGGTCCTGAGACAGGTTCTCTCTGGATGATCTCTTACTTCTCCCCCACCCATGAGACTCCTCAGGCCCTGCTCAACATGCCCCACTGGTCCAGGTTCCTCACCAGCTCCCACAGATTCACCGGCCCTCTCTATGCTGATGTCGATCTATCCTACAGCCCTAATGTCTCCCATGACCCCAGGCTTTCCTCTCTAATTGCCTCCTAGACAGCTTAAAGCGGGTGTCCTGCAGACATTTAAAGACTTAAAAAAAAATCCTGAATTTTTTCCCCTCCAAAACTTTCCTGATCCAAACTTCCTGTCACTGTTGAGGGTAGCATCCTTCTCCCATCACTGGCTCCCAGTGGGAGCCAGGCCATAACCCAGGTGTCATAACTCTGCCCTTCCCCTTCCGTATCCAATGCGTGTCCAGACCTATGTTATCTTCACAAGGTGGCTCACTTGTGCTCCTCTCTTTCCTTGGATGCTGCCTCCGTGCTGGGGAGGAGCTTCAGGCCCAGAGCCTGCTGGCTAGTGTTCCTGCTGCAAGTTTTCTCCCTCTTCGTTCTACTCTTCCTCCCTCAGCTGTCAAACTGATGGTCCTAAATGGGAGATCTGACCGGGTCATCAAAGCTGCCCCCACCTCCCCCTTCCACCCCAGGACAAGAAAAGCCAGTGGCTCCTGTCATTTTTAGGATCAAATTTCCATTTGGCTTTAAAACCCTACATGATCTAGCCCCTCCCATCACCCTGGCTTCTTTACTGTTCCTTGAACAAATTACTCCATGTCCTAACTGAGCAATTTCATCGTCTATCCCCCATGTCTGGAATGATCTCCCTCCTGGCTTTCTCCAAATCCCAGTTAAAATCCCTTAAGGGGATTTAGGAAACCTTTCCAGATCCTCTTAATTCTGGTGCTCTCAGGGCACCTCCGGAGTCAGGAGGACCTGAATTAAAATGGGACCTCCCACAAGAGCTGTGTGACTCTGGGCAAGTCACCTGACCCTAACGGCCTCGCCCCCAAAGTTCTAGGGCTTTCCCGGGTTGTTTGTTTCTAATTGATCCCTTACGTAGGAATACAGTTATTTGCCACTGACAGAGTTCCTCAAGAGCAGAGACTTTCCTAGTATCCTCAGGGCCTCGCACAGTGCCTGGTACGGAGCAGATGCTTAGTAAATGTTTACTAAGTCCTGCTACACCCTAGGTCTGCCTACCAGCTCTACCAAAAGTCCAAGACTTTCCACAAGAGAGGAAATGAGCTCCAGCTTCCTCCTCCTCCTCCCATGCTCCGAGAGCCAAAGGCCGGACCCCCAGCTCATGCACTCTGCTCTAAGCTCCCAGAAACCTTCCTTCCCCGCTTCTTCTCCTTTCTCCCCTTGTCCTGTGAGTTTAGTGAGTGGGATTTGGGGTGAAAGATAGGACAGAAGCACAGAGGAAAATGGACAACTGCGGTTGAGTTGGGGTCCAGAAACCCTTGGGGCAAACATCTGGGCAGAAAGGGAAACCCCAGCTGGGCTCGCAGAGCCCCCGATAAGCAGCTCGCTCAGCTGGGCCCAGGCCTCTGGGGAAGTGTGGGTCCTCCCTTTACCCTCTTGAAGATTTCTCCAAGCAGAGACTGGAAAAACCACTTGCTGGGTATGTAAAAGAGGGGAAAGGCTGGGCCGGATGGTGCTGGGGGGCTCCCTCCAAACTCCAAGATTCTCCTGCAGGTTCACAACCTCCGGGAAGCCTTCCTAGGCTGCGGCAGCCTCCCGCTTGCCCCGCTCACACCAAGCACACTTATTTAGTGCTTAATTATGGACTATTCCACAAGAGTTCCTAATTGTTTCCTGTGAATGAGCCAGACGGAGATTTCCCTGGGGCAGGGCTGGGTTTGCTCCTCCCCCGTTCTGTCTCCCCTTGGCACAGGGGAGCTGGGGCTCAGCCCACAGGAGGCTCCTTTTAGGGCTGGGTTGTCGGAGACCTAAACAGAATTAGGGATCACTGATTTAAACTTGGAAAGCTGTGGGAGAATGGAAAAACCCATTGGATTTGGCCTTGACTCCTAGCTAGCTCTTAGGTCACACCTGTGTGAAGTCAGGTAAGTCAGGGCCTCACCTGCTGGAAGATGGGACCAGATAACGAGGGTGCACTTAGAGAGCCCTTCATGACACTCTCCTTTCCAGTCCAGGATCAGAGGACTCCAGCTCGGAATCCTCAACAAGTGGCCAGGCTGCTTCTGGGGGAATCCACTACCTCCAGAGGCATCTGTCTCACTAATGAGCAGCTCCGATTACTAGGGAGTTTTCCCTAACAATCAGTCCAACCCTGGAATCCTGGCTCAGCCATTTCCCAGCTGATTCTGAGCCTTAGTTTCCTCAAACTTCAAATAGAGATGTTTAGAGTTGGACTCCCCACTTTGAAAGATAGTTGCGGGGGAAGCACCTTGCTTAATCTTGAAGCTGTTAAGAAAAAGGCTTTCCCATTAATTCTAGCCATTTCTTAGCTTGTTCTTCAAAATCTGACTTAACTTTTTTGCATTGTGGACATTTGGGCAGACTGGGGAAAGCCTGCTGGATGCCTTCTCAGAGTAGTGTTTTTAAACACCTAAAAGACACAGAAATTAGGCTATATTGAAATAGTGAACAGTGGGGGTTTTTTAAAGGATTTTTTTTTTTTTTTTTTTTTTTTTTTTTTTTTTTTTTTTTTTTTTGCTGAGGCACTTGGGGTTAAGTGACTTGCCCAGACTCACACAGCTAAGAAGTATTAAGTGTCTGAGGTCAGATTTGAACTCAGGTCTTTTTGAAGGATTCTTTCCCCAGCTTCTGGCTTAAAATCCTCTGATGCTATTGTTTTTAAAAAATATTATTTGTATTATTAGGTCAAAACTTGCAGAATTGCAAAATTAGGGTCAATACTTCCAAGAATTTTTTTTTCATAAAAATTCTTTTTTTTTTTCATAAAAGTTCTTTTTTTTTTTAAATTCTTTTTTAGTGAAATTTTCATTTCAACAGTGTCCATACTCCTCTACTAAAGCAGACTCGGGGTTGCTGTAGTTGAGAAGTGCATCCCCCCAGTAGTCAGTCTCTGGTAAGGGTCTTTCTTACATGTAACCAGGTTTGTTTTTGGGGAAAAGACACAGACAGACGCAGAGTCAGTCCCTGGGGCCTGGTTTTGAAGCGTGTGCAGCTTGGTAGAGGCCCTGCTCCACTGACCCGGCCCTCATGAGCCCCAAGGCCTTCCCCAGACCAGTATGAGCCATTGGAGGAGCCTTTCAGAGAAGGATCTGCTATTTATGATTACAGCAGTAGCAATGGTGCAGTGGAAAGAGGGCTGGCCTTGGGTATGAATCTTGCCTGTCTTATCCTTAACCACTTTGGATTAGTTTCCTCATCTGTAAAATGGGAATAAACTACTCCCATTTTTATATAACAGTACAAGGTGAGGGCAAAGCACTTTATAGATATTAAAGTGACATCTAAATCTCAGATTGTTATTCATGCTAATCAGAGCTGGCCCTGGCTCTGGTGCAGGAAGCAATCTCTCAGTCTCTCCGGCCGCCCTCCCGCTTCCACTGCTCTGTTCCGTGCTAGAAGCAGAAACATGAAAGCCGTTGGCCCACTGCTCCCCCTCCCCCTTCCCCGGGCCCCAGAAGCCTCCTACTAACACACTCCCTCCATTCAGGCCTTTCAATACTCGACTGAGTGTGTCGGCCCCCAACGCCCCAGCTTGGAGGGCCCCACCACTGGTTTGTTTTCCCCGGGGAGGAGACAAAAGGGAAAATGGCCCTGTGAGCTGAGGGCCTCCCCTCTGTGCTACCTCCTTTCCCCTTCCAGAAGGCAGATCGGGTCTGAACCAGAACCCCTGGCTTCTGGGCCCAGTCCTGCCGCGGACTCCACAGGGGACTTTGAGAGGAGAAGTCCCTAAAACCCCTGGATTTGGAGTCAGAATAAAACAGCCCCGACAGTTACTAAGTGGTTACTGTGCGCCAGGCCGGGAGGGACAAATCCCCACCACACAGCCCAGCTCAAGGAGCACGGATAAACACCAAGAAGTGCAAGACCAGTTAGCTAGTGAGGGGGGGATCTGAGCATTTGTCCTCTTGCTGTCCCTGTGACTCGGGGCAGAGGACTTTGGTTTCCTCATCTGAACAAACGAAGGCACTGGACTGGACGATTTCCAGGACCCAGAGCCTCCTGGCTCTAATATCCCAGGCCCCTGTGCTGAGGCTCAGTTTCTCCAACCATAGAAGGAGGATAAGAGGACCTCTTCTTTGTTCATTGCTTTACTTGACTAGTTGTGGCAACCTGACCATTTGCAAAGCATTCCCCTTGCCCTTTTCCCCTCACTAGACACAACACCCCGGGAGAGGAGTCTATTACTACCCCCCTCTTGTCAAAGGATATGAACAGACAGTTTTCAGATGAAGAAATCAAAGCTATTTCTAGTATATGGAAAAAATTCTCTAAATCACTATTGATTAGAGAAATGCAAATTAAGACAACTCTGAGGTACCACTACACACCTCTCAGATGGGCTAAGATGACAGGAAAAGATCATAAAATATAAATAAAACAGATAAATTAAGAAGGTAATAAAAGAAAAATGTTTGAGGGGATGTGAGAAAACTGATACTAATACATTGTTGGTGGAGTCACCAATGGATCCAACCATCCTGGGGAGTAATTTGGAACTATGCAAACCCTTTGATGCAGCAGTGTTCCTACTGGGCTTGTATTCCAAAGAGATCTTAAAGGAGGAAAAGGGACCCCATGTGTGCAAAAAGTTTGTGGCAGCCCTGTTTGTAGTGGCCAGAAACTGGAAACTGAGAGGCTGCCTATCAGCTGGGGAATGGCTGAGTAAATTATGGTACATGAATGTCATGGAATATTATTGTCCTATAAGAAACGACCAGCAGGATGATTTCACAAAGGCCTGGAGAGACTTAGGTGAACTGGTGCTGTGAAGTGAGTAGAACCAGAAGAACATTGCATGCAGCAGCAACATAATAACTATGTGATGATCAATTCTGATGGACACGGCTCTTTTCAACAATAAGATGATTCAGGCCAATTCCAATGGATTTGTGACGGAGAGAGCCATCTCCATCCAGAAAGAAGCCTATGAGACCGAATGTGGATCACAGCATACTATTTGCACCTTTTTTTGTTGTTGCTTGCTTCCTTTTCTCATTTTCTCCTTTTTGATCTGATTTTTTTTTTTTTGCATAGCAAGATAATTGTGGAAATATGTATAGAAGAACTGCACATGTTTAACATTTTTGGATTACTTGCTTCTAAGGGAGAGGGGAGAGGGAAGGGAGGGAGAAGAACTTGGAACACAGAGTTTTGCAAGGGTGAATCTTTGCATGTATTTTGAAAATTAAAAGCTACTATTAAAAAGGGGGAAAAACAACTACCCCCATTTTTCAGAGAGAAAACTGAGGGCCAGAGAGAAGTGACTCTTACAGAGTCACACAGCCTAGTTCTTAGGCTCCTCTCCTCTGTCTTCCAGCCAACAGCGTGTCAGGGCAGTGCCTGGTTCAGCCTGGAAGGCTGTCAAAGCCAAAGCAGGCATGCTTGAGCCCAGCACAGAGACTTTTCAGGGAACTACAGGGAACTTAAAGACATGTTTTCATAGTAAGGAGAAAACAATCCCCAAGACCAATCACCTCCTCTGTACCCAAACTCCAAATCCATTCTAGGTTCCCCACTTGACTACACCCTGGGAGATTAGTATAGTACTACCCCATTTTGTCAAAGGACATAAACAGACAATTTTCAGAAGAAGAAATTAAAGCCATTTCTAGTCATATGAAAAAAATGCTCTGAATCACTACTGATCAGAGAAGTACAAATTAAGACAACTCTGAGGTACCACTACAGACCTCTCAGATGGGCTAAGATGACAGCAAACACCAATAAAATATAAATATTAAAACGTAAAACACGTAAAGATAAGAAGATAACAAAAGATTAATGTTGGAGAGTGCCTTCCTCTCTCCCAAGGCCAGTGTGCTCATAGTCAGTCTGCCCAAACACATCTGCTCCTGAGTGCGTCTCTTACAGGGGCTGCTGCCCACTAGACGCCAAGGTTCCCAGACGTCCTCATCCGAACCCTTCCCCTGGACACCGATTCTAGGGGGCCTTTAGCTCTCGCTCCCCAAACTTCTCAAATTTCTCCCTCCCACCTCAAGCCGCAGGGACTCTGGTCCCCCCCAGCTTTCTCCGTCCGGTGCCCTCCAGCAAGAACCAGCCACGCTTTGCATCCCATCTGGCCCTCCTCGCAGGCTGCCCTGCTTGGCACCCCATTAATGTCATTCTCCAAAGGCACTTTCTACCTCTTGCTCTGGAAACAGTAATCAAATCAATACTGGAGAGAAGGACTCCCCTCTTAACTCCCGTGATCAAAACAACTCTCAATGCAAGGTCTCCTCATTAGGGGGTTCTTACCTTTTCTGTGTCACAGCGCCCAGACAACCTTCTCCCATTCATGTTTTTAAGTGCATAAAATAAAAAACAGGATTGCGAAGAAAATCAATTATAGTGAAATACAGTTATTAAAGCATTTTTTAAAAGATCAAGTTCATAAGACCCAGGTTAAGTACCCTGGTCCTAGTTTCTCAGGGGCAAGGATGGTACTGGTAGCCCCAGTACATGAAGTACTTGATACTCCATTATCCATTTACCTATCCTTCCATCCTTCTTTTCTCCCTCCCTGCCTGCCTTCTTCCATTCCTTCCTTCCTTTCTTCCTCCCCCTCCCTCCCTCCCTTTTTTCCTTCCTTCCTCTCTACCCTGTAAGCTCCTTATGAATAACTAACAAAAGACAATGCAGAAAGAGCATTAATTTGTCTCTAGAGAATCTGGCTTTGGTCCCACTCCATACCTGTGTGCCTCAGTTTCCTCCCCTACACCTGGAAGGGGAGGGGAGACTGAATGCGGTCACTGCTAAGGTCCCTTCTGGTTCTAAAGCTATGATCTATGAGCTGCCTTTCCGTAGCTTTTCAGTCTGTAAAGCAGTGTTTCCTCACTACAACAGTGCTGTTACTCCTATTTGATAGAGAGAAGCGGGCGCAGTGCAGAGATGGGACTTGCCAAGGGCCACGCAGCCTAAGTGAGATTTAATTTTTTTATTTTTGGAGGCCGTGGGGGTGGAGGGCCTTGCCCAGGGTCCCCTAGCCGGGCAGTATCTGAGACTGGATTGGCTCTCCGGTCACCCTGACTGCAGGGCCGGGCTCTATGGGCTGGGCCCCCAGTTAGGACTTAACTCGTCCCCAGCGCGTTAGGGGCCCTCAGCCCCCCGCCGGCGCTCTCCCCGCTCCCCGGGCGCAGTCAGGATGCCAGGGCTGGCTGCCCGGCGCGCTCTGGGAACACAGGAGGCCTTCTCCATCAGGTGGGAACCCCCCCAGCTCACTAACCTCCCGAGGCGAGGAGCCGGCGATTCTACAAACAGACCGGATTTGGGGCTCTTTGCTTCCACTTCCACAAAACTGCTCCTGCGGGTCTCCTTGGAGATGACCTCCCCCTCAGCCCCCTCCCAGGGTCCTCTGGGAGTTCCAGGAATCCTGGCTAGCTTTTGGAACTAGGGCCGGGCTCTGAGCACGTTCCAGCCTCCCAGGGTGGGAGCTGCCAAAAGCAGAGAGCTGAGGCGGGTTTGTATACACAGGGAAACTGAGGGCCAGAGAGGTCCAGACCTCTGTGAAGGAAGGATGGGAGTGGGACATCCCAGTCATAGGCTGCCCTTCTCTCAGATTTAGGGTGGTTCCACCACCTGCCCCAGAAACCAGTGAGCACACGATTAGAACAGGCTGCCTGGCAAAGGTGATCCACGAGAGACCGTCCTGCCCCAGCCCCACCCTTCTAGATACCAGTCCTCCTGCAAGGGAAATCCTCCCTTTCCTGCTCCCCATTCCCCGTCTCCTCCCTGCCCACCTGGGCCACAGCACGAGTCTGCCACCCTGACCCACAGACTCTGCCAGAGCAAGCTTTCACGTGAGCACATTTGGCCAAGTCTCTCAGGTGTCCCCCAAGCCCCCACGTCACTCATCCGGCGGGACTTGACCCCCACGCACCCCCGGCTCCAGCCAGAGGCCCGCCCGGTGTCCTGGAAGGCTTCTCGTGTGGAAAGCCATAGGCTCTCCGTGCACGGCCCCTTCTCCAGCCCCCGAGCATTTCTGAAGCCCTTGGCTAGATGCAACCCACTGTCCCGGCAAGCCCGTCATTCGAAGAAGTGGTCAGAGACACCGGACAAGGGGGTGTCCAGAAAGCCCGGGGGGACGGCAGTCAAGAGGGTCAAGTGCAGATGGAAAAAAGACAATTGCATCGGACGATAGAGACCATCAGTAACTTTGGAGAGAGCAGGTTCCATCTTACACCCTGTGACCATGTGATTTTTCCCTTCCAGTTTCTGGATATGGTACTTCCCAGTAGGATGCAATCTTTTCTGGATATTATCCATCACCCATCTTCCTAGTCTTTTATTTATAGTGTGCAGTCCCTTCACACTTGCCGTGTGCGCCTTTCAAGAGCCCTGTAAGTGATGCTCATTTCCAGTTCTTCAGAGGCTGTGATGTTCCATGACTAGACTAGAAAAATTCTGGTATTAAAAAGATGGACCTTTATTTTAGGGGGAAAAATTGGGACTATTTAGAGAACTTTACAACCTCCCAAGGATGATAAAAAAAAGCCTGATCTCTTTGTTTCTGGGCTCAAGTCACTGCATTTGCAGCATCCCTCCAAGATACATGTTTGTGGGATGGACTCAATAGGTACTTCTCATGGTCGGGACAACAATCATATTTCACTTGCTTGGTTTTTCCTGTTTGACCAAACTTTTGAATTGTGAGAAGGCTCATCCAAAAGGCTCTAGGGTTCAGGAGTCCGACACACTCAGTGCGATGCTGTGTTCACAAATGGGAACACTTGCGGCTCTCACTCTCTCCCTTTGCAGCTTAGATTCTGTGCTGGCCTTCCTTGGTGTCCCGGGCAAACTCCTTGGGTGAGCCCACTTTTCCTTCTCAGAGCTGAACAAGGTTATCTCTGTGGCTGTAGCTTTTGAAGAATCTTGTATGATTTTGATGCATGCGTGAGAAACCCCTTGTTGGAGGAGAGGAGTAATTTTTTGGTGTGTTAGAGGTACTTTTTGGCAGTCTGGGAAGACATATTAGCCCCTTCTCAGAGCAAAGTAGTATATATAAAATACATAAAATAAAGTACACAGGCTTATAAAGAAAAGCAACTGTATTGAAACGGGATTATCAAAAATTTAAAAAACAGGTATAGATATCAGGTTAAGAATGCCTGCTTTAAAGTGACATTTTGTTTGCTACAATCTATATGTATTTTTAGCCCCAAATTCTAAATATAGAGGGACCTTGTATAGTGGGACATCTTTCAGTCAATAATATGGTAACAAAGATATGACACCTATAGGAAAAACCTTATGATGCCCTCAAAGAATTTCTTTGATGCAGATGTAAGTTATTCTGGATGATTTTAATAATTCTACATGGGAAAATAGACATTGCTATTATTATAGTTGCTTTTTTGGGGGAGGGCAGTTATAGTAATATCTCAATTCCACCCCCCCCAGACTCTGGTAGTTTCTGATCTGTCAGATACTTTGTAAATCCATCCCTTGACATCCTCATAATAGGGTCAACCTTTCTGGGGCTATTTCCACCTTGTCCATACATGTATCTGAAAATGATGACAGAATCTAAGAGGGATGGCTCCACTATTCTTGCTGGTGAAAAGAGTTTGCTATAAAAATATCTGCAGACATTTTCTGTCAGTTTGTTCTTCCAATTTCATCTTTAAATGTCCTTGGGATGACTTTGCTGAGTTGAGTCTCTTGATGAGCTCTCTCTAAAATGGCTTTATCCTTTACTGCTTCTATGTTATGAGTCAATACGTCTCATGCTTTTTCATCGTGCTTCTCTGTAAGGTTTTACAAACATGTTTGTATTGTGGATCAGTGTTGCCCTTGGCTATCATAGTCTTCCACTTGGCAAGTCAAGTATTTGTTGAATAAGAGCTTTTAGATTCTTTTATTCTCCTCATTACGGTACCTGATTTATATCAGGTAAATGTCTATGTGAAATCATTATCATCTGTGTCAATGTCCCTTCCTCTGTCTGCATTCCATTTTTGGGGCAGTTAAATTGTAATAGGTCAGGACTGGAATGATTGTAACACTCTATCTTTTTCTCATTTTTATCCTTTTTTCTAGTTTTGTATTAATTTTCATTTTTGCTCCAACAAGTTAGTTGTCTGACTGTACACAGACAGTTGATTCAGGAATGACGCCCACATCAATAATGAGTCATTTCCTATCCATTAAATGTAATCAATTTTTTTTTTGTCACATCACTACATTGCTTAAATCCCTTCAATAGTTCTCTAGTGCCCACAGAGCAGCATTTGGGGGCCTAAAGAACTCAGCCCTAATCAATCTTTCCAAGCTTATCTCATTATTCCTTGCACAGACTGTCAGGTCTAGTTACATTGGACTATTCTTGGTTTTCTTTCAACCCATCCTGTGCTTTTCTTCTTCTATGTCTTGGCTCATCTTGTTTCTATGCCTTAGAATGCTCTTCCTTTCTCTTTTTTCTCATTCTTTAAAATCCAAATAGTGCCCTCTCCTCCAGGAAGCCCTCCCGGATAAATAACCCTGGTCAGAAACAATCTTTCCCTCATATCTAACATGAAACTTTGTTTTGCATCTCCTCTAATGGACCTGTATAATACTATATACCATAATGTCTAGGCTGGTGTTTTTTAAACTGTGAGCTTCATGAGGGCAAGTATAGTTCACCTAAAGTTTGTATTTTCCTTAGTGCTTAGCACTGCACTCTGCACAAAGCAGTCACTAATAAAATGTTCAGCATTAAATCCTGTGATTGTAAGGTCCCTCTTAGGAGAATTGCTAATTGTGGAATTATAGTACAGAAACTGTGACAGGCCAGTAATGGAAGGGGTGTGTGAGAAAGAATCCTTTCTAGTTCCCCCTGAATCCCTGAAAATGAGCAGATTGTGTGTGGGGACAGATCTGGTTAATGCAGGTCTTGGGTGCAAAGATGGATAACGAGAATTTAGCAGAGTCCAGAGCTGGATAGGAACACAGAAGTTAGGAAGGGCAAGGGAACTAACTTTGTAAGAGCTATTATTAGATCAGGAAGAAGAAAGAGTCCAGAGACTCCAAGCCCAGAACAAAGCTCTTCCACCCCCATTCCAAATGAGAACCACTACCTTCCCCCGGGTTCAGGGGACACGCTGAGCATCGGCTTCATTCAGGCAGGTTTTGATCATCTGAGCTAAAAGAGAATGTCTATAGGAAATCAACAGATGAAAAAAATGGCCAAGTAACCCTTTGCATTGCTTTGGGGAAAGGACAGAAGGCAACATCAGCTTAACATTGCCTTTCCTCTGAAGATAATCTTGGTTCAGAAGGAGAAGAAAAAGCCCTGGGCTGGGTCAGACTGATTTTGGTTCTTGCCAGGGAACACCATCAAAGAATGATCCCCTTCCATTTTTGATCTGTCTAAATGGGGCAGTGATGGGATGGCAGCCAGTTCCTAAGATCTGTCCCCTGTCACTTCATGGTGTTTTCTATAGGCAACTCAGGGCCCTTCCCTGGGACTCATTCAGTTTCTTCATCTGTAAAATGGGTAGGGGTGGGACAAGTCATTTTGTAAAGTCACTGTCAGCTCTGACGTTCTCAGAGGCATTGAGACTTTATCCTTGGATGTAAGTTCAGGAGCTAAGTCCAATCTATACTGGAGCAAGAAGCAACTCTTCTATCATTGCTTGAAGGGAGAACCCACCACTTTCTGAGGCAGCCCTCCCACTCCTGGATGGGAAGCTATTGGTCAAAAAGTGTTCACACTTACATCCAGCCTAAGCTGGACACTTTGCAGCCTATGGTTCCTAGTCTCGCCCTCTGTAGTCAAGGAGAGAGTTCCAATCTCGTGAAAGCCTTTCAATACTCCCAAACAACAATCCATCCCTCCTCCAGGTGATCAAATTCTCTTTTTAAAAACAAAGGTTTTTATTGATGCTCTTCTTATTCTGTTATTAATATCACCCACACCAATTACTTTCCTCTACCTCCTCTCTTATAACATGTGAGATTCAAACTTAATAACTCAAAACACTGGACGCATCTGAGAAAGATGCGCCTCATTAAGCACTTATTGCCTAGCACTTCTCAGCTGAGAGGTACCGTCTCTGAAGCTGTGACTGGTCACCGAGTTAATCAGAGTTCTGCAGTCACTTTACGGTTACAACAGGTAAATTGTCTCCTGGTTCTGCTTACTTTGTTTGCATCTGTTCATAAACTCTTTGCAAATATCACTGAATTCTTCATAATTATAATTTTTACAGCTCCATAATATGCCATCAGTCATTCCAATTAATTCCAATTAACATATACCCATTTTCTTTCAGTTCTTTGGCATTATAAAAAAGTACTACTATAAAAAATTGTGCATGTGTGTATATATATATATATATATATACACACACATACATGTATGTATACTACATATACATACACATATATTGAAAAGATATATACAGAGATTATATATGAATATTTAAAGGTTCTATAATTTATATACCACATATAAATAAATCATACATATTTACATTACATATGTCATGTATATAATTGCAGATATAATGACGAATCTGTTTATTTTTGTCAATTAATTGGATCTGACTTTTTGTGACCCAATTTGAGATTTTCTTGGCAAAGATAAGGAGAGGTTTGACATTTCTTTCTTCAGCTCATTTTGCAGATAAGAAAACTGAAACAAAGCAGGTTAAATGCCTTGCCCAAGGTCACACTCAGGTCCTCCTGATTCTACGTCTGGCACTCATCAACCCCATGTTTTATATACACACATACACAGGTTTATATGTGTGTGTGTATATGTGTGTGTGTCTATATATCCATATATATGTCTCTCTATATACATATTATATATATGTATGAAAGAAAAGGTGAGATATAGTGGGATCACTGAGGTTAAATAGTTATCCTATTTAAAAGGGAAATGTCATTAGTCCCGAATGGCTACTCCTGATGAAACTATGCTAATAGCATGGGCTGTTTCCTTTCCTAGTGTTTATACTTACAAAGATAATGTAGTTAAGAAGTATCAACATAAAATAAAGATTTATCTCACCTTTTCTTTTGTCTTTGACCTTCTTAGGAATAGGAATAGGAATAAGGAATATCTTAGGATATGTGTCTCAAAGTCATCCAGGACATCCCTAGTCTTCCATAAATCCTCAAGCTGCATGGGCTGCTCTCCTTTGAACACAATCTAGGATATCAATTGTCCACTCTAAAATGTGACCCCTAGACATGACCTCTTCTACCTAACTTTATAATTATTCCTACTGAGTTTCTCATAAATAGATTTAGCCCAGCATTCTGTTTCAGCCTGGCATTATCTTTTTGGATCAAGTTTCTAACATTGATTGCAATAGCTACCTAGTCAAGTTTTATGTCAATTGGAAATCTGATATTCATGCCATCTACACCTTTATTGACATCACTGATAAAAACATTAAACAAAGGGCCAAACAGCCCTTAGGCACTCTGCCAGAGAACTCTTTCCAGCAAGCTGAAAACCAAGAACAACTCTTCTTTTGGATCTGGCCATTTAACTAGTTCTAAATTCATTTAATTTTTCTATTGTTTAACACACTTCTTCATCTTTTCCCATAAGACTGGTAAGAGAGATCTTGTCAGATGCTTCACTAAAATCAAGATCAAATATATCTAAAACAGTCCCCTGACCTACTAGTTTAGCTATCCTGTTTAAAAAGAATTTAGCTATCTTGTTTAAAAAATCTTGAAAGGCCTACTCTTTTAAAAATTAATTAATTAATTTCAATACACATTGCTTTATGAATCATGTTGGGAGAGAAAAATCAGAATAAAAGAGAAAAACCAAGGAGAGGAAAAAAACAGAAAAAAGAAATGGACAAAGCATGTATTGATTTATATTCAATCGCCTTAGTTCTTTTTCTGGATGCAAGTGGCATTTTCTGTTCAAAGTCTATTGGGATGGCTTTGGATCATCAAACCACTGAGAAGAACCAAGCTTTTCATAGCTCTTCATTGCACATTCTTGCTGTTATTGTGTACGGTGTATTCCTGGTTCTGCTTATTTTGCTCAGCATCAATTTGTGTAAATCTTTCAGCCTGTTCATTATTTTTTATAGAAAATAATATTCCATTACCTTCATGTACCACAGCATATTCAGCCATTCCCCAATTGGTGGACATCTACTCATTTTCCAATTCTTTGTTATCACAAAAAGAAATGCTACAAACATTTTTGCACATGTGGGTCCTTTCCCCTCCTTTATGAGGAAAGGAATTTTTGATGAAATGATGCTAATAAGATGTACCTGCTATTTCTTTTCCTAGATATTTGCTGAAAAATCATTTTTAATAATGTTTTAGAATCCTGTCAGAAACAGAATCTGGCCCCAAATCCCTTCCCTTTTTTGAAAACCAGGACTCTCAAGGGAATACTGCTTTACACACACACACACACACACACACACACACACACACACGTCCACTATGCTCCTATGTCACTCACCAGGCCTGGTGGTGACTTGAACTCAAAGGGCAGCTAAGCTCTTTCTTGCCATGTCCTAAGTCTCTATTAGACTCTTTTGTTTGGTCCTTTGCAATCCAATGTTCATTCTCCTTGGCAGAGAAAAGAGAAACACAATGAACTGAACAGCTCAGATTCTCTCTAGTGCCAGTACCATTCATTCCATCCATCCCAAGCCACAAATCATCTTCCTCCTTTGATACCTTCTTCCCCAATATAGCTGAAAAGAACCCTCTCAAAACCGGCTGGCTCTGCCCAGTAACTCCTTTTGAATTCATTCTCGGTTACCTGCTTTGCTTCCATCTTGCGTACATACAATTTAAAAACCTAAATTAATCAATGAGTTTTGTTTTTTCAATTTAATTCAACCCCTTTCCCTCTTCATCAAAATTACTTTTCTTGGTGTCTTCCAAATTTAATTATCCTGTCCTGACTGAGCTAATGTCCCATGTAGCATTTTAGGCCATGAAACTCTTCTTAACTCTTCTCTGTACCCTCAGAAATCCGCTCTCTTTAAAGCTGAGGAGCACGTCAGGCTATTTTTCTTGTCCTTAATTATGAATTCTAAGATAGAATGGTCATTTCTCCTCAAAGATCCTATCATTATGACTCTGGCAAGCAGTTCCTTTTTATTAATGGGTATCAGGTCTGGAATATAATTTCTTTGCTCTTCCACCATCTGAAAGGTGAAATTAAGTGAATCTAGGAATTATGCTGTCTGCTTAGGGCAGACAATATAATAATATATGTGTGTATGTAAATATATACGTGTAGGTATATATCTATCTGAGTATATAAATAACATATAACAATATATATATCATATAATACTATATATGTAATGATACACACACACACACAAATAAATATAATCTGAAGAAAAGTCTGGCAGATATTCAGATAACTGAACCAAGTCCTTTGATTCTAAATCCAGCACTTAATCCACTAAGTCATTTGATCTCACATGAGTGTGCTGTTTTAGCACACACTACGACACCAGTTTCCCCCCTCCCCTTCTCCTATCTTATTTTACAAGGTTTACTTTGTAAATTTGTATTCTAGTCATGGGTCTTACCCAGGCAAACCTCTCAGTGATACCTCCGAGGTGAAATTTGCTTTTTTACTGTGGGGCTTCTTATTGACCCTCTTATTGCTAGTACACTTGTGCGTATTAAGCATGGCTTGCCATACCCAAGTGGGACTGGAGCTGAATCTGGAAGGAAGCCGGGAGATCTGAAGGGGGCAGCGAGCAGGGAGACGATGCAGGTATGGGGTTGTCTCCTTTTCAGTTTAAAGGCCTTCTGGTCAGATTGGGGGGAGGGGCGCCTTCTTACAAGTCCTGGTTGGCCGCCCTCCCTGCGGGCAGGGCCGTTTTTGCTTTATTTTGAGCGATCATCCAGAAATCATTCACCTCCTAAAGCCTCTGACTCTCCTGACACAGCCTTCTTTTCTCTTCTTCTAACTTCCACTTTCTAGGGTCTTTCCCAGCTGGAACAAGAATCACACTGTCCCAGAATTCTGGGGGCTGAAAGTGACCTGGGAGGACACACAGCCCAACTCATGGGACCAAGGACCCTAATTACAGTGAATGACTGAGAAAATATTTATCCAACTGGAAATTATGTGCTAGACACTGAAGAAGACGCAGAGCTGAGATGGGGCCTTACAAATCCTCAAGAGGAAAGAGAATCCCGGGAGGGCGCTGGGCCCGCAGGGGCCCGCAGCCGGGGGTTGGACAAAGGGGCAGAGTGAATCCGGGGGTCTGAGTGTGGTGGAACCACTGGCCGGCGCGGGGAGATGCATCTGGCTCCTGCGGCTACTGAAGTCTCTCACTTGCAAACTGAGCCTCAGGGCAAAGCACCCCCCATGATTTCTGGAGGGCAAGGTGTCTGGAGGGGATAGATGGGGAGTAGGGTCTGGGGCTGCCTCCATAAATGGGGAGGTGAGCCGAGCTCCAGTTCACAAAGTAGGGCGGCTCAGGCCAGGTTATCCAGCCTCCTTCCGGGAAAACCTCCAGGGAAACCCGCTGCACCTGAAAATAGCCTAACGGCTAGGACTCCTTGCCTCAGATCCAGCTCCATCCGCTTTGATCCCCTTTCTACCCACAGTTCCCAGCTCTGCCCTCTAGCAACAGGAGGATCGCCTGATTCCTTTAAGGAGAGATGGGCTTTCAAAAACTCCTTCCCGTCGGCTCTCCTTTTCTCCGCAGCCGAGTCCCTTAGCTGGACCCGCGGCATCCTCGTCTGGGCCCCATGGGGCGCCCCGGCCTGTCGCCGTTCTCCTAAAGGTGCCGCCTGGGACACAGGGCCGGGCCCCAGGATCTGGCCCGGAGGACGCAGGGAGCCGTCCCCTCTCCTCTGGACCTGGCGACTTCAGGGAGACAGCAACGGCTCCTCTGGCTCCCGCGGTACAAGCTCCCCCTTTCGCACTAACGGCCCCCAAAGCCCCCGGCCCCTTCCCACCAGCTCTCTCCGAGCTGCTGCACCCTGAGCTAACGGATTGGGCCCGGTTTAGCACTTTGCCTTTGCCTGGCTCCCTTCCACCTCAGCACTGCCCAGGCCGTCAGGAGAGGACATGTCTGCGCCGACTCCAGTCTGTCCCCCTTTGTGTGGGAGAGGGGCTGCCTTGTCCAGGGAAGACCAAGGAGAGACTTCTGGGCGGCCCAGCTACAGCCCTGGCCCGCAGCTGACCCGGACCCGCCATGCCTGTTCTCTCCCCGACTGCATCATCTCCGTCTTGTCCACAAGGACGGCCTCCGCTCAATGCCTTTCTGCAGGCCAGGCCGGCCCCTCTGCTCGCCCATTCCTGTGACTCCGTACAAAGAGTCCGGGCCCCTTCCTGGGCCTGTCCCTCCCCCCGCCCGCCAGCTCCCCTCCAACAAGGAGCCCTCGGGTTGGTCTCTGCCTCTTACAGTCCCAAACTATGCAATTTGGGTCTTAATTACAGCGAGCTGGCTATTGTTCCTAAATTGTCATGAGTTAGGCTAATCTTGCCAATTAGACTATGAAGGCAGGGACCAACTCCTCTCTGTGTCTCTGTCTCTCCTTCTCTGTGTGTCTCTGTCTCTCTGTCTCTTTCTGTCTCTCTCTCTCTCTCTCTGTGTCTCTCTCTGTCTGTCTCTCTCCCTCTCTGTCTCTGTCTGTCTCTCCCTCTCTGTCTCTCTCTCTCTGTCTCTGTCTCTCTCTGTGTGTGTGTGTGTGTCTGTCTGTCTCTCTCTTTCTCTGTCTCTCTCTCTGTGTCTCTGTCTCTCTGTCTCTCTCTGTCTGTCTCTCTTTCTTTGTCTCTGACTCTCTCTGTCTCTCTGTCTCTCTCTCTGTCTGTCTCTCTTTCTGTCTCTCTCTGTCTGTCTCTCTCTGTCTGTCTCTCTTTGTCTCTGTCTCTCTCTCTGTGTCTCTGTCTCTCTCTGTCTGTCTCTCTTTCTTTGTCTCTGACTCTCTCTGTCTCTCTGTCTCTCTCTCTGTCTGTCTCTCTTTCTGTCTCTCTCTGTCTGTCTCTCTCTCTGTCTCTCTCTGTCTGTCTCTCTGTCTCTCTCTCTCTTGCTGGGCATAAGCTCAGGCGTGAGGGCTGGAAGGGACCTTGGAGACCATCAGGGGGAACCTCTTGATTTCACAGAAGACGACACTGCAGTTCAGGGAGGTCACACAAGGGTTAGGGCCAGAATTCTAACTCAGGTCCTGTCAGCCTGCCCAGGCCACTTTCCCTCCCTCGAACTTTCCTCCTTGCTAATCCTTCCTGGCTCTCAGGTGGGTGCTTCCTCTCTCCTCATTAGTGAAGAGGCTCCTTAAGCTGTGACCGGGGCCGGGGGCTGACGCCCAGCCCAGGGCCCAGCTTTCCAGCCACTGCGCTTGGGGACATTTTGGAGGCCAGTCAGACTGGTCGGCCTCCCGTCTGAGCCCCCGTTTCTCCTCCTGCTCTACAACCCTAGACCCGGTGGCCAGCCAGAGGATCGAAGGGCCCAGGCCCAGTTCCCCGGCACAGTAGGGCTCCACTCTGGTCTAGGCCCTTTGGCCGTGGCCTTCCAGCCATCTTGGGGGTCTCACTGCCAGGAGGACCGGGGAGGAGTCACTCGCTACTTAGTAAAGGTCCCTGAGGCACTGGGGAGCTGCCCTTCTGGGCCTCGAAGGCAGGGAGGAAGTAATCGGAAGCAGCAGCAGGAAGGGCTTAAGCCGGGTCTAAGAAATGATTTCCTGTCAGAGACAGAAGCTGTTGCGAATTCCTCACTCCCTGAGGAGGGGGCAGCCATCAAACAGAGGAACACTGACTCCTCCAGTCTCCGCCGGAGGCTTCCACCCTCCCCTTGTACGAGGACTCACTCCCCCAGGCCCCACTGATCCCCCTTTTCTTTCAGATGTTGCTGGGTCTCTCTCCTGCCGTCCTCCTACCTCTGGGAGTGCTCCTCCTCTGCCTCGGACCCACGGGTGCCCCTCGGGGGCACCGAGGTCCCTGGAGGACTGAAATCCCTGGTCCCACGGGAAGCGGGGGCAGTGGCTAGGCCAGGTTTTAAGCTCCTGGTTCTGGTTTTTCCCAGAGAAATGGTTCTGCCAGACCGCCGGGCTTCCCCTAGCTTCCCCATTCTAAGGGCACTTAACAGCCTCCGCCCTGTGCAGCCCCCAGGTCACTCTGGAGGCCCCCTTTCTCCCGGAGCCCAGCACCCCGAGGCAGGGCCAAGTCAGTCAGCCAGCAAGGGCCTACTGTGCGCCAGGACTGTGCGAGGCACACCGGGTACAAAAAGAGGAAAAACCCCAGAAAATCAGGCAGAGCAAGACAGCAGGCACACGAGACATAAAGGGGACAAAGAGCGGGTGCCCACCAGAGGAGGACGCTGGCAGGAAGGGGCACCGGGCAGGGCTCATCACCGCTCCCCAGGTGCCTTACACCTCTGCCAGGCCAAACATGGGCAGTCTTGGACAATGCCCTGGGCACAGGCTTCCCGTCTGAGTCTCAGCTGCCTCATCTGTCAAATGGGAAGACTGCGACCTGCAGAGATTTCTTCTGTGTTTTTCTGGCGCCGCATTATAATGAAGAATCGGAGGGACACACAAGCAGGTTTCATGGCTAGCTTTTTCTACCCCGCAGAGTACAGCTAGCCTGGTTCTCCACTGACCTTGGGACCCTTTTATGTTCCTAAAAGTTCCTGAGGACCCCAAAGAGCTTTTTTGTGATAGGTATAAAGGCACCTTAATAATTATTATGAAAAGCTGTGGCTTCAGACTCCCTGCTCGGCTTTCAGGGCCTCGGGGGTCCTCGGACCCCTCTGTGAGAACAGTAGCCTAGCCAAGACTTAAGTCTTCCAAGTAGGTTAAGAACAAAGAAGAAACTGGGAATTAAACAGAATGGGAAGGTGAATGGGGAGGGGGCATAAGACAGGGAGAGGGAAGCAGGGAAGTCTCCTCCAGGGGAGGCAAGAAGACATGGTTAGTGGGACACAGTGACCTAGTTGTGATTTGAATTTTCTAGGAACAGAACTGCACATCACAAGTCAGGCAGGTGCCTTTCTTTGTCTTCCCTAGGACACATTCTTTCCTGTGGGAAAACATTTCCTCAAAGTCTCTTCTTGTAAGAGCTAGAGTTCTTAATCTGACGACTGTGAATTATTTTAAAAAACATTTTGATCACTATATTTCAATATACTTTTTTTTTTGCAATGCTATGCATTTTAAAACAGTACTCCCCAGAGGAGCTGCAGGCTCCCTTAGACTGAATGCTCAAAGGCTCCAGGACCCCAGAAGGGTAAAGAGCCCCTGCATTAGAAGGTGGTTTTGGCAATTATGACGTCAGTCTTTCCAGAAGCACAATAAAAGACGCCAGGCCCAGGATCCTAATTCCCCATTGCCCAGACTGCTCATCTCATCAGGTGGATGCAAAAGATAATCAGGTGACTAAGTAGAACAGCTTTGGAATAAAGCAGGAAAAGGATGCTGAGGATGGTTATCACATCGACTAACAATAATTCTCCTTCCTATAGCATCTAAGGCGGGTGGTCTTGCCTGGGAGCCCAGGACAGGGACCTGAGCAGAGGAGATGGCTCAGGAGATGATCTGTTCATTAAAGGAACAGGAAAAGGAAGGGGGGACTCCCTGGGCCGGCAGCCAGCTGCTCGAGGGGCTGCAGGGGCCTGGAGCGCTTGGGAGGCAGAGCTGAGCCGAGCACTAGCAAGGAAGGGGAAATCCTTGGGTAAAGAGCTCCATTCTGCGCCCTCATTACCCTCAACTTTAGCAAACAGCTTCAGGGGATAAGGATGTTTTATTAACATATCCCTGTGGGCCACAAAGGGAGCAGAGATCCACAGCTGTTAGATCCACCCCAGGGCCCTTCTCCTCCTCTCTCCCTCTGACCCCTCACAACTCTCCCTACACCAGGGAAGCTTTGGTGCCTTAGTTAAAAACCCTTAAAATCTGTTATTTTTTAATAGGCAAAAAAGGGCCCAGATCTCAGCCCAAACGCCTTGCCCTTGAGCTGGAGATCCTCCACGATCTGGCCCCGGCCAGGACTGTTAGACTCACCTCCCCCCGGGCCTCTCCCAGCCAGGTGGTCTCTCCCACCTCCCATCACATCCTGCGTTCGTCCCGGCTCTCCACCTCAGCGCTGCTGCCCCTCCGTCCCTACCTTCCCTGGAGGGCTTCCCCCTCTCTTTACAGATTTTACCAATTCCGTAGCCATTCTCTCCTTCAGGAGCCCTCCCCACAACTGGTGCCCCGGGGATGTGTCCTCTGAACTCCTCCAACACTTACTGCCGGAGCTATTTTGGTTCTTAATCATGTAATCTCGGAGGCATCTCCTGGGTGGCTATCTTGTGATTTAATTTCTCCCCACATGCCGGTTTCAGCTCCCTAGCTGGATGCTAAACTCCCTAAAAGGCAGATCGCAGTTTGAGATAGGGAAGAACTTCCTAATGCTTCGCAAAGTCTCACAATGTAACCAGTTCACTGGGCTTTAGGAAATGATGAATAGGAATACAGAACAGCATGGGAAGCTTACGTGGACTGAGGCAAAGTGGAGGAAACAGCCTACGGCAAGAAGGGAGACTGAGGAAGGCTGGAAATTGGAACCAAGCCTGGTCCCCAAAGGATGGCAGAGTGGGGCGCGGAGCTATGGGTGTGGAACACGACAGATAATGTTGGGCTCTGCTGACTCTTTCCCCTTTTATTCGTTGCTAAATTTAAGGAAGGAATGGCTCTCTGTGATACACTGGGAGATAGGGTAAAAAAATCAACAAAATTAAAGTATCACGAGCTCTCTCAGTAGATAGTGAGTCACTATCTATCAACTATCTATCCATCTTCAGTTCCACTATATATATATATATATATATATATTATTACATATTATATAACATGTTTGATACTATATATTATATACTACTGTAATAGCATATTACATGTTATAATTATAACAACTATATTAATATATTATATATATATACACATATTCAGTTCTACTATTTACATTCAGTTCCATTTATTAAGGCCTCACTATGTGCAAAGACCTGGCCTAGGTAATAGGCAGACAAAAAAATAACATACTAGCCAGGCCATGGCTTCAAGGAGTTTATACTAGATTGGGGCTGGATTTTGGTGTGGGATAAAGCAGAGTCAAAGTACTCTGGGAAAATGTGAGGAGACAATAGCTTTAGCAAAGGTGAAGGTGAAGAAAGGCTTCCTGGAAGAGATCTCATCAGAAACGGCAGGGATAAGAGGGCATGTTCCCGGTATGAGCATGGGGAGCAGACAAGAGGCCGGTCCGGCTGAGAAACAAGGCCGGACACAAGTCGGAACCGGTCTAGTCCGGCTGAGAAACAAGGCCGGACACAAGTCGGAACCGGGCCAGTCCGGCTGAGAAACAAGGCCGGACACAAGTCGGAACCGGGCCAGTCCGGCTGAGAAACAAAGCCGGACACAAGTCGGAACCGGGCCGGGCCGGCTGAGAAACAAGGCCGGACACAAGTCGGAACCGGGCCGGGCCGGCTGAGAAACAAGGCCGGACACAAGTCGGAACCGGGCCGGGCCGGCTGAGAAACAAGGCCGGACACAAGTCGGAACCGGGCCGGGCCGGCTGAGAAACAAGGCCGGACACAAGTCGGAACCGGGCCGGGCCGGCTGAGAAACAAGGCCGGACACAAGTCGGAACCGGGCCGGGCCGGCTGAGAAACAAGGCCGGACACAAGTCGGAACCGGGCCGGGCCGGCTGAGAAACAAGGCCGGACACAAGTCGGAACCGGGCCGGGCCGGCTGAGAAACAAGGCCGGACACAAGTCGGAACCGGGCCGGGCCGGTGACAGCAAGCAGGGAGAATTAGAGATCTAAGGAAGGGTGCTGGGCACTCAGTTATGCGAAGGGAGGGGAGGCAGGAAGACCCTTTAGGGGCGATTATGACCATCTGGGAGAGGGCTCCCAGCTTCTGGAGTATCATCATGGGAGTCTAAGAGAAGAGACATAGTTGACTTGGGTGCCCACTAATGCATGGGCTTCTCCCAGGGGCCCGCACCCTGAGGGGAGCAGCAGGTGGGGCTTGGCACGAACCCCAGCCTCACCCCTGGAATCTGAACTAGGCGATCCAGAACTGTCCATGCGAGAAGTGTTCAGTTTTGTGGCACTGGTACCTATGCCTGGGATTGGACAGACCCGATCCCGAGGGGAGGGCCGGCGTAGGACCCTCACCCAGATATCACATAGGGAAACTCCAGATGACATAACAGGGGCTGGGGTGAGCGTGGGGGCTGTTTGCTCCTGCTCTCCACCCAGACACGTGGGGGTTCTGCAGGGGTCAGCGGCTCACTTTACTTTTTTCCTGGGGCCCAAGGTCCCCTGCTCTCCACTTCCAGGAGGAACCAGCCCGAGACTCCCCAACATGTTCTAGACACAAGAGCACAGAGCTGCACAGATGGGTCTGCGTGCCCAGGGGGTGTTCTCTGGGCTCTCCAAGCTCAGCCTGGAGGGCCGGCTCTGGTCTCTTTAGTTCAGATTCTTCCTCTTCTGACCTCTTTCCAAGGAGAAAGAGGGGCTGGATTTGGGACCCTGGAGAAACAGAGCCTTTGGACAGCAAACAAGACTTCTGGTCTTTTCCTGAATTCAAGGGGCTGTCAGAAGACCCGAGTTTGAATCCCAGCTCAGCCGCTTACCAGGTGTGTGACCGTGAAAGGCCACATAATGTTTGCACTGGGGTTGCAGTGGGGTTGTTGAAGAAAAGCAAGCTAATAATAATTCAGCTCAAGCATTTATTAAATGCTTATAATGATCCCTAGCGCTTAACCCTTAACTTAAGCTCAGAAAGTCTTCTCCCACCAAGAGCACTTGTCATCTCACATTCCTGCCTCCCCTGGCCCTTCCCCAAGTCTTTCCCATCCTTCAAGGCTCTGCTGAAGGCCCCTCAGTGGTGGGAAGCTTTCCTTGCTACTCCAAAAAATTGTAATGAGCACTTATTAAGCCCCCCTGTGACCTTAGGCAAGACACCAGATTATTTACTCTCGGCTTCCATTTTCTTGAATTGTCCCCATGCTCCCAAATGTCCAGCCTGGTTCTAAATCCACTAATTCCAGGCAGCTCTCGGGGCTCTATGCCGAAGGGCTGGAATAAATGGTCTCCAAGTTCTGGCTCGGAGCCGGAGCCTTGCCCAGAGATTAGCTGAAAAGGCCAGCTTTAATCCCTGCAACCCGAGACAGGGGAGAGCCACGGTTTTTCAGGGCTTACTAAGGGGTTAACTCTGTTCCAACTTGCTTGGCTGGCTAAGAGCCATCCGTGTGGGAAAACTTGGGCTTGCCTCTCTGGAGATGGCCTTGGGCAGCCCGGCCCTGTGGGGAGTGACTCCCAATTCCTTTGCCCTGGCCGTGGTTAGGAAAAAAGGAGCCCTGGGGTGGGGAGGTTTTGGGGGCTGGGACACCCAAGCTTCTGCAAGGCCGGGGCCTGTGCCAGAGAGGCTTAAAGAGGCCTTGGGTGGAGGAGCACTGCCAGGTCAGGCTGCCCATCCCTCCTTCCAGGTATGCTGGGCGGGCCTATGGGCCCTTCCCACCCACAACCCCCTCCATTCCTCTTGCAAAGCAGACCCCACACAGCTCTTCCCTCTCACCCAGTAGGCCAGGCTGGAAAAGAAAAAGGAAATGTCTTCATTGAGGAATTTCAATTCACTTAACTATAAAGTAGCAAGAGTAATGGATTTGAAACCAAAAGACCTAAATTCCAATTTGGGTTCTGTGAATTACTGGCTGTGTGATTTCTCCCTATCTGTAAAATGAAGGGGTTGGCTTAAATCTTTGAGTTCTATTTCCTATGAAATATTATGGACCCTAACATTTATGGATCAATTACTGTTAAGCCATGGAACAGGCATTAGGAGGGACAAGACACAGTTATATAATAGGTATTCTAGAGAATGAGAGTCTAGCCCTTAATCATAAGGTTTGGGTTCGGATTTGCTATTTCACTGGGTAGGAAAACTTCCTCTACTTCAGAGAATTATCTGGAGGCACTGAGAGAGGATGAGGGGCTTCCTCAGGATCACCCAGAGGTCCAGAATCAAACCTAGAAACATCTGGACTCAGAGATGAAGATGAAGATGATGGCACTGATGATAGCCCCCATTTCTGTGGAAGGTACAAGCTGTCTCTGCACTAAATGGCCCCAAACGTCATTTAGTTCATTTTTCTTCCAAATAAGCATTGGTAAAATATGAATTTTATTTTTAGCCTGATGCTTACCTGTGTGGAAGATACCAGATGGGGTCTTTGTCATTATGAAGATCATTTTAAAGAAACAGGGCTCCCATCAAGAAATAAAATGGTCAGTGACAAAGAAGGAAATGACAAGGAAATAAGCTCAATCTGGGGTTCTGGGGAAAGACAGACAAATAGACAAATATACACAGAGATAGATGAAGATATACACAGAGACACAGTTCTACCATCTGTCCTCAGAGCCGATTAGCACAAATCTCTGGGCACTGAAAACTGATGTGAAATTCCATGAAAGACTACAGGGAGAGGGGTGGAGAAATGGGGGGGGGGTGGTCAGTAACTGGTCTGAGTCTACAGGTCCTTTCTTATTGGCCTTCTACATTACTTCAAAATTTTACATGTGCTCCTTCTACCAATGTAGATGGTGGTTCTCTCCAAAACTTCACAGACAGCTATGGACAAAAGAAAATTCATTCTCTGATGGCAAACGCTCTGGTTGGAACATATGTGTCCAGACCTCAGAAAGCAGATACACACTGGCCCAGGTGCCTTTCTTGAGAGCTTTCAATTCACTGGCAAGTGTCCAAAGTCACCTTTATTTATGTCAGGGTGAGGCAACAGAAAAGAATCTTAATGAAGGACTTTTTTTGTTTAATACAAAAAATTAGGTTTAATTTGTACAGAATTTCAGAGATCTTGAAAGAATGAAAATCAAAAAGTTATTTAAAAACACACCCACCCACCTGAGTTAGGAGCTTCTTTTCTCAAAGAACTACAGGCTCCCAGTGAGTTAGGTCCACCCCAACTCTGGCACAAGTCCTGGGCAGAATGTTAATAATAGACATTTACATTCACAGAGCACTTTATGGTTTATTTCTCAACTTGTAAGCCGGTATAGATGGAGGAACTGAGGCCCAGAGGGGAAAGGGACTTTCCCAAGGCCTGACAGCCAGGAGAGCCAGGGGCTTCCTTGCCAGGGGCTTCCCCACTGCCGTCTCCCACCTTGTTTCCAATAACTCTCTTACTTCAACCTCAGCTCCGGGGGTCCCCACTCACCTTCCCCGGGTAGGGTCCATGGCTGCCCTCGGGCTCTCCTATTCGGAGCCAGCTCCCCAGGCCACTTTCTCCCAGATCCAGCTTCTCTAAATACGGCAGGGTGACTGGAGGTACTTGTGAGAAGCCTGCTGCCCACCCACAGACACGCAGCCCCCCGGGACACCAGAATTCCTTTCGGGCCCTCCTTTCCCAGGACACCTGCCGCCGCCACCCCCTCCTTCTTCTCTGGGAGGCGACAGCTGACCCTCCCTCCCAGGGCTGTCCCCTCACTGCCGCTGCCTTCTCCCTGGGGTGACGGCGGAAGATCCCATGACAATGGAATGGAGGTGGTGGCTCACTTCCTTCCCTTTGGCCCTGGATAACTGGGAGAGGAATTATGGGAAAGAAAGGCTGAAACCCTCCCCTACCATAAGTTTGGGAGTCAGTTTGAGCTCAAATCTGTCCTCAGACATTTATTATGTGGATGATATTCAAGCCCCTTACCCTCTCCCTCTCACTTTCCTAGCTGTAAAATGGGGAGAATAATAGCAAATTCGGGGTTGCCGTGAGGATTCAATGAGAGTGCCTCAGAGACCTACAGTGTGACCTTGATTTTACTTGTTCCCTCCAAAAAATGAGGGTTTCAAGCAGATCATCTCTGGCCCTGCTGTGAGCCAGGAGGGACCTGGGGAATCACCTGAGGGAAGGGCGCCCAGGGAGAGGGTCTTGTCCCAAGCTTGCCACAGCTGTAACAACAGACTCTGAATCCCGCTGCAGCCCAAGTACCTTCATTTTACAGGGGAGGAAAAATCTCTGAGCAAATCGGCTCCCTGTGGGGTGGGGGTCTGACCCTGAAGGGCCCTTGCAGCTGCATCATGTAGTGATGAAACTGAGCAGCAACCCCTGGACTAGAACCCAGGTCCCCATTCCCCAGCTCCCCCCTGCTCAGGGAAAGCGCAGAAAGCTCGCTGAGGGAGAATGGCAGGGGGGGGGGCGGGACCTGCCTTTCCTGGGGCACTGTCCCTGGCTCTGTTGCTAGGAGACAGGGCTGCCCTCCTCCTTTCCCTGCCCAGGAGGCCTTCAGAACATCCCCCTCTGGAGGAGCTGGGGCTTGGCTGAGGGGCTGAGCTGAGCTTCCGGGGGAGCCCAAGGGTCCCCTTTCCATCTCCTTCGTCGGCTCCTGCTCCCCCTCCCCGGCTGCCCTCCTGCTCCACGGCCTGGTCCCTGCTGGGCAGCCCCGGCCGGGAACCTTCTCTTCACATTCATCTGGAAATAGAAGAGCCGAGGAACCCAAAGTGCGGGGAGGGGAGGGGAGGGGAGCTGGGCAGGGCCGGTAGTGCCCTCTGCTGGTCTACAAGGGACAGCGAGGGCCTCCCACTGTCCCCCGGGAGGCTTCCTCTCCAGCCCAAGACCCCTCCCTGGACCAGCGTCTCTCTTCGTCTGAGCGTCCGACCCTGTGAAGGGCATCTGGCTGTAAGCGGGGGGTTCCGGGGCCACCCCCCAGCCACCCCCCTTGGGGACCCCCTGAGCCATCCCCCTCAAGGACCCCCCCATCGGGGTCCCCCTGAGCCACCCCCTGAGCCACCCCCGTCGGGGTCCCCCTGAGCCACCCCCCCATTGGGGTCCCCTCAGCCACCCCCTGTCGGGGACCCCTGAGCCACCCCCCATCGGGGTCCCCCTGAGCCACCCCCCCATTGGGGTCCCCTCAGCCACCCCCGTCGGGGTCCCCCTGAGCCACCCCCCCATTGGGGTCCCCCTGAGCCACCCCCCATCGGGGTCCCCCTGAGCCACCCCCCCATTGGGGTCCCCCTGAGCCACCCCCCTTGGGGACCCTTTGAGCCACCCCCCCTCAAGAACCCCCCCATCAGGGTCCCCCTGAGCCACCCCCCGTTGGGGTCCCCCTGAGCCACCCCCCATCGGGGTCCCCCTGAGCCACCCCCCGTTGGGGTCCCCCTGAGCCACCCCCCATCGGGGTCCCCCTGAGCCACCCCCCCATTGGGGTCCCCCTGAGCCACCCCCCCATTGGGGTCCCCCTGAGCCACCCCAGAGCCCCCTGCTTTGTATTTCTCTAATACTCCGTGCACTTTCGGGCACCATGTGACCTGTGTCTGAATCTTGCATCTCCCCAGCACCTCCTGCGGGTTCTGGACTTGGTAGCTGGGTAATGGGATGCTTGTTGAAGTGGAATCCTCTCACCCCCAAACTCGTTTTACAAAAGAAGAAACTGAGAGAGTCACAACACTAAGTTCCCTAATAATATTATTGTTATTATTTATTAATTCTTTTTGGTACTTTATTATTATTATCATTACCAATTATCAATAATAATATTATTATTAATTATTAAACGATTAAAAGAGGGAATGACACCCAGGATTTGAATCCGTGTCTTTGGCTTTCTCTGCCTTAATGTCTGGGGAGGCGCTCAGAGCCCTGCCGCCCCCGGAGGAAGCCCCTGCCTCATTTCCATCACAGCAGGGCCGGGCTTCCTCGGGGCCTCGGGGCCTCCTGACCTCCAGGTCAGGAACCGTGTTCTCCTGCACCCCTCCCGGAGACCACTCCCGCCTGAGGCGTGATGGATGGCTGGGGACAGAGGCTCCAGCTTCCTGGGAGACAGGCGGCAAGCTTCTGCCTCAGGCCTTGGGGCTCAGCCCAGGGAGGCAACACTCTGGAACAATCAAATATTGAACATGGGGGAAGAGGGGCCGGACAGAAATAGAGCTTCTCTTCTTTCTTCCTACCAGCCTCGTGGAGCTCCTGAGCCCCAGTCTGAGGCTAGGCTGGGCCCGCGCCAGCTCCTCCATCTCCTATTTGCAGGAGACAACTTAATGGCCAGCGCATTTCCGGCTCCCGCTGCCCCCAGGGCAGCTCTCTTGGGGGGGGGGGGGGGGAAGAACGGCGCTCACCAACAACCAGCCTCGAGTTTCCTTTAAAAACAACCAAGAATGCCCTTGCCTCCCTGCCTGCGAGTCCCCGGCTCTCCGTTCTCCTGAGTGGGGAAACTGAGGAAAAGTCCGAGCTCCCACATTCCAAGCTCCGGCTCCGTCCTCTCTGCCCTTCAGCGGAAGGAATCACAGAATTAGATCAGAAAGAAAGGCTAAAGATGAGATGCTAATGGATGTAAAATTTAGAGCCAGGATTTCTAGAGCTGGAAGCACGGCTTGTCCAATCCCCTCCCTTACAGATGAGGGAGTCGAGGGCACCGGTGGTTAGCCAATGTACCCAGGACATAAAAGTGGTCGAGACAGCAGTCTAGTCTCTCTTCCCATTACAATATACAGCTCCAACTTCTAACGGGTGTCAAAGCTGACAGGATCTCTGGGAGATGGGGAGAGCAGAGGGAGTGGAGGCCCAAAGTTCAAGCCCTCTCACCATCCCGGACCCACAGCGAGTAGGTACTGAGGCAAGCTCAAACTTGGGTCTCGTTCCGAGAGCAGAAGCCTTTCCTTTGCATTCTCTGTCTCTCTTTTTAAAAGCTTTTTATTTTCAAAACAGGAACAGATAATTTGACAACCCTGACCCTTGCATAGCCTTGTGTTTCAGATTTTCTCCTCCCCCCCCCCGAATGGCAAGCAATCCAATATATGTTAAACGTTAAAAATATGTTAAATCAAAAATGTGTAAACATACAATTAATTCTCTTGCTGCACAAGAAAAATCAGATTAAAAAGGAAAGTAAATGAGTAAGAAAACAAAATACAAGCGAACAACAACAAAAAGAGTGAGAAGAGAACATTGCATTCTCAACAGGATGTGGAGGCTGGAGGCAGGGCAAGGGGCTGCAGACCTTCCCCTCCAAGGAGCAGCTGAAGGAGCTGGGAATTTCAGCCTGGAGAAAGAGCATTTGGGGAGAGGAGAAGGGGAGAAGTGAGAGCTGTTCAGAAAGGCAGAGCAGGCTGCAGAGATAAAGATTTTAGATCAATGCGAGGAAAAACTTGCTAAAAGCCAGTGTGACCCAAACTGGAATGGCTGGTGACTTCACTTGCCACCAGAACACTATCGTCCTGGGCCTCCTGAGGATTGGGGCTCTGGCTCAGTAAGGGGCTGCATCAGATGGCCCCTTCCCCTGCCAGGTGGGCTAAGAGCCCTCTCAATGGGGGAATCTATTTTGCTTGGTTATTTATGTTTGCTACAAGAATTTTGGTTTTTTCCTAGTGAATGGAGAAAGGGGTTTGAAGAAGAAAATCTAGCAATAGGGGTACCAAAAGGACAAGAAGAGGGGGCCATTAATGCATTGTTCTTAAATAGAAAAAAGCAGGAAGGAAACACAGATAAGTGGGATGGCTTTGAAAGTTCCCTGCCTAATGGATTATACACTTAAAAAGGAAAGTAGGCAGCTCATAAGATTTGCAGTGTCATACTCAGTCCTTTTTTCCTGCTTTGTGGAAGGAAATACTCATTTTAAATGCTGCACCCTTCACTGGTGGTGGGGGGAACCAGTGGGGACCCTTACTCCCCATTAACTGGGTTTGTGCTCTTGGGCTAATCCTTCACTTCTCTGGCCCTAAATTTATGCTTTTATAAAACAGGGGAGGGGAGGGTTAGGCGACCTCCACTCTCCCCACCAGCTCTACCATTCTGCCATTCTAAGCTGCAGACAGGAACTCTTTCTTTAGCTTTCTAAAGACATTTAACAAATACTGTGGGATGTTAATGAGGACAGTGATTTGCTCATAAAAGCTAAGAAGCCTCTTGGCCAGGGAGTCAGGCGTCTCTTTCTTAAACACTGTATTTTCTATCTACAACCAGCCTATGCAATTCTGGAAGCCAGAGCTACCGAAGGCAACAATCCTACCAAACTGAGTTCAACGGATGTAAAAACTGCCTACCAAGCTTAGGACCCTGGAGATACAAACAAATCACAACTCCAGCTTAGACAGAAGGCTTCCACACTCAGAAAGGTGAGCTCCCTCCCCAGCATCCTCTGGCTCCCATGTATCTAAAGTGGGAATGGACCTCACAGCTTTCTGAGCCCAAATCTAGGCCTCAGGCCACTACATCACACTGATTCCTCTCTCTGGACCTCAGGGCCCTCAGGCTGAAGAAAGAATCCTGGAGAATTTGTCCCTGCCCTTACAGAGCCCACTACTTAATGGGAGAGACTGCATGCTGTACTAGGTACCAACAAGCCCCGCACAGGATAAAGTCTGGAAGTAATGAGCAGAAGGAAGGCACTAGAGTTATGGGGGATAGGAAGAGGCTTCTTGTAGGAGGTGAGATTTTCCCGGGGCCTGGAGGAAGCCAGGGAAGCCAGACAGTGAGGATGAAGAGGGAGGGCATCCCAGACCACGTGTCCAGTTGGAGGAGGAGCAGGAGGCCAGTATCATTGCTGCAGAGTATGTAGGGGAGCAAAGCAGGGAGAGAGCTGGCTGATGGAGGCTTTGAACGCCAGACAGAATTTCGATTTTGACTGGAGGAGATAAGAGGCCACTGGGGTTTATTGGGTAGGGGAGGGGTAACACAGTCAGGTTTATACTTAAAGAGAGGAGCCCATAGGAAGAAAGTTAATGAGTTCAGTCTGGGATATGCTGAGTTTGAGGGTCTACAGGTCATCCCTTTGGGGGTGTAAATAGGCAGTTGGAGCCGGGATGGTGGAGATCAGAGCTGGGTAAGTAAATGTCAGAATCATTAGCATAGAGATGATAACTGAGTTGGTGGGAGTTGATGAGATCACCAAGAGAAGGAGCAAGAGAAGAAGGCATTAGGATGGGGTCCCAGGGGACACCCACCATTAACCGGCGTGACCTATGGAAGCTCCAGCAAAGGAGAGTGAAAAAGGGCAGTCAGATGAGTGGGAGCTGGACTGGACAGCTAAGATCCTTAGGCTTTCCTGACCCATCCCAAGTCCAACACTACATATTACACCAGGTTCTTTTAAAAATTCGACATTCTAATGTATTTTCCAGCTTGAATGTTTTAGTTTCTTCCAGCTCTGGCATTCCACGAGTAACCAGTAAAATAGAGGAATAACAATTAGTTAGCAGTTTGGGCCATGGTCAAGTTCTAAGGTAATAATGTGGATTAACATTCCAGAAAGCTAGTTAATTGCCTAACAGGCCCCAGAGAAAGGTCAGGAAATGAATGAAAGAAAAAGCAGCCCTTGTCATGTGCCCAGCATTGTGCTAAGTGATAGGGATGCAGATAGAAAAACAAAGCTAAGACCCTTCTCTCAAGGAACATACTCTCACAGGGAACACAAAATGTATCAAAGGAGGGGATTTGGCTGTAGGCCCATGGTGCAGCAGCAAGATAGATAGCAATGTGTTTTCTCAAGTGTCATTTCCATTGATAAAAGACCATTTTCATTTATGAAATGGATAAAACTGGGAGGGATAGCTAATGTCACAGATGACAAAACCAGGATTTATAAGAGGTCTCTGCAAGATAGAATGATGGACCCAATCTCATATGTTAAACTAAATAAGGATAAATGGAAAATTCCATACTTGGGATCAACCCTAGAAGTACAGGACTGGGGAAGAGGAGAAATAATTCTGAAAAACAATTCATATAGAAAGTATCTAGAGATTATTGTGGATTGCAAGCTCAATATAAATCACCCACATAATATGGAAATCAAAAACAAAAACAAAAAAACCAACAACCCAAAAAACTCCTTTGTAACTAATAAAACCAAAAGATCCAAATGGAGGGTGGGATTATCCAACTGTCCTTTATCTTAATCAGAGCATATCTAAAGCATGGTATTCAGTTCTGGGTACCACTTTTTGGGAAAGAGATTGACAAGCTAGGGTGTGTCAAGAGGAAGACATCCAGGATGCTGAGAGCCCTGGAGACAATGCTGTGAGAGAACTGACTGAAGGAACTAAGGATTATTTAACCTGGAGAAGAGAAGATTTAGAGGGAGCATGATTGCTGTCTTTATATCTGAAGAGCTGTTTTTATGGGAAAAGAGATTAGACTTGTTCTCAGAAGTGCAAGGCAGACAAACCAATGGAAGGAAATTTCTGGGAGGCAGATTTCAACATAAAGAAAAATTGAATTCATTCACAAGTCAAGACATCTTGTCACTGTTCCTCTTCAAAAATTAAGGACAAACAACAATATAGCAAAGAAAAATCATCTTGGCATGAGGGCTGTTCAAAAGTAGAACTGGGGGGGGAGAACTAATGTGGGTAGCAAACTCTACATCTATATAAATATATATTTATATAAGATAAAAGAGATCTCCGTTCCTGGATGGTATCTCAGATCTCTTTAACTCAGAGATTCAATGAGCTGACTCATCTCTTTTTCATCCCTAAGAGATCTCCCAAGGCTGAAAGAGATGACTTGATTTTTGTCCATCTGTCTCATTCCTTTACCAAAACCTCTTTGTTTGATGGACAAGTTTTAGGTGAAAATGGCAGGGTTGTGATTGAGGATGGTTGTTATTTGTGCTTCACTCTCAAAGAGACCCATGACATCAGCGAGAGAATGCCATGACTGCAAGTGAATTGGACTAAAGTGAAGGGGGGCTGTACAAGGTTGCCAGCCTGGACTTCCTCTCCAGAACCATCTGGGTCCAGGGGCAAGATACAGAGCAGGTGGCTGGGGATGGCCCTGCACATAGTGGGATTGCTCAGCCTTTCCCAGGCCTCAGGTCTGACTAAGGTAAATCACCCATTCAGTGATTAGGGCCAGGTAAGAAATGAGGCAAAGAAAGGTCTCTTATTTACTCAAAAAAATCAGTCTGGGAGGGGAAGACCCTCAAGATATCCCAACAAAAACAATTGCTATTTACTTTCACTCAGAGCCACTGGGGCCCAAGCAATGACTTGGGCTGGGACCTACTGTTGGTCAATCTATGAGAGTCAAGAGTGATTTGAATTTAAGGCACTAGCCCTTTATCCCATGATATTTGCGGAGGTTCTAGTGATCAAAATTATATTCCTTTTGCCAGGGCACCCACAAATATGAGTATGATTCCCCATGTGGATAGAGGGAGAGAAAGGAGAAGAAAGAGGAGAGAGAAGAGGAAGAGCAAGGAGCTATGTGGCCCAAATGGAACTGGTCACTCACTAAGCACCTACTAGGTACCAGGACTGGGCTAAATCTTGAGAGAAAGACAAAAATAGTTTTTACTTCCTACAGGCTTACAACCCAATGGGAGAGGAATTCTTTTTGTGTTTGTTTTTGTTTTCTTTTTTTTTATTAAAGCTTTCTATTTTTCAAAACATATGCATGGATAATTCTGTGACATTAACCCTTGCAAAACCTTGTGTTGCAGTTTTCCCCCACTTTGTTCACCTTCTCCCCTAGAAAGCAAGTAGTCCGATATATGTTAAACATGGTAGAAATATATATTAAATCCAATATACGCAAACATATTTATACAATTATTTTGCTGCACAAGAAAAATCAAATCAGACTGGAAAAATAAGAAAATAAAATGCAAGCAAATAACAAAAAGAGTGAAAATGCAATGTTGTGAATCACACTCAGTTCCCACAGTCCTCAGGGAGAGGAATTCTTAAGATCTGTTGTGCCCAATGCACTGTACTAGCTTAGAAATTAAAAAAACCCCAACAATCTCTCCCAAAAAAGGATTTACATTTGAACTGAGATCTGGAAAAGACCTTAGCTGAATAAATCCCCAGATCTCTCTCCTCTACCCACGCCCCAAACCTAGGCCATCTCCAGTCATCCTGATCTATAACTTGCCACTGGACCCAGACGACTCCAGAGGGGAAACTGAGGCCGGTGATCTTGCACAGCTCTCCCTTTCTTAAATCCAACTCACTTGCAAATCATGGCATCATCTTCCTGATGTCAAGTGATCTCTTCCAGAACAAATAGAGGATGGCAAACTAGGCAATAAGGGATTGTGGGAAAAACCAGCTTCGGAAAAGGTGCAAACCTTCTGCCATTTGTGAGACAGATGATTGTGTGTGTGTGTATGTCCCCAGAAACTGCTGGCAGAGTCTAGAGATCACTCCCTGATTAGGAATGCTTATCAGTAAACCATAATGAAGGTGGGCTGATGACACTGATTAATTTCATTATTTTTCAAGAAGACTTAAATGAAACCATTCATCTCCAAAAAACCAGGCGATTGAGACATTGAGAGCAGCTGGTTGCAGATGGCAAAACCCATCAGTTAACCTGGGCCCAGCCCTGTCAGCAGTAGCCATGCTCAAAGGGAGCCCGCCCGGGGACACTGCTTTGGTCCCAGAGAATAATCTGGGTTTGCTGATCTAAAGACAGCTACAAGAGGCAGAGCAGTGGAGTGATCCAGGAGAAGGCGCCAAAGTCTCCCCAGCATTACCTGGCACCTGTCCGAGGTGCTGATCACTCATATGAAAAAAGCTCCTCGTGGTTCTGGGGAGGGAGGAAATTTCATTCCACTCTCATCCAGGGCCAGGAGCAGATACTGCTGGTCTGTGATCTGCAAACCAACGCCACACCTTTAGCTCCAATTCAGTTCCATATATACCTATTACGCGAAGTGTTGTTTGTATAAACAAAGAAATGAAACTCCTGCCCTCAAGGAGCTTATATCTACAGAAGCTACACAATTCAAGGAACCTACAGGGAAAAAGAGAACATGGACACATGTTTGTCAATAAAAGATAACTGAAGAAAAGAGAAAAGACCAGCAACTGGAGGTCCAGAGAGAGTCTCCCTCCGGCCTCAGAGAGGGGGCCTACATTGCCAAAGCTCCAGCATGACCTTGTCATGGAACTCGGGAGGCTCCCCATTGTTGTCTGTAACATAAAAACCTGGAAATCCCAACTAAGGCTGGCTCCAGCCAGATACCTGCACATCCCCCAAGCACTCTAGGGTCCCACCAAAAGAAGCTATTTGCTGTGCCCTGAGAGTGGAATTATGTCTCCTGCCTCATGCCTTGGCCAGTACCTAGAACATATTCTTTCCCTCCCCACCATCGACTAGACTCTTTTAAAAAGCTTAATTTAGGTGCCACCTGCTCTGGGAAGCTTTCCTGTAGTGCTTCTCTCCTCTTGGAATTATCTTGCACTTAATCTGGGTATCTTCTCCACCCCTAGTAGACTGTAAACTCCTCAAGAACAGGACCTAGTGATTAGATTTTATCGTTCCATTTCCAGCCCGGAGCAAAGCAACTTTTTACTTGTAAAGTGGCTTAATATATGAAGGGCTGCAGTGACCTGACCTAAGTGAGCTCTGAGAAGCAGAGGGAGTCCCCTCTGGGGGGGCTGGTGAACAAGTCCTAGCAAGGCAGGGAAGTAAGAGATGGAACTGAACTTGAGGCAGAATTAATACAATGTGAAAAAGCCTGGGATCTTTGGAGAAGGAAAAGCTGGAACCCGAGTGTGGAAGAGCTTTTATCTGGAAGGCAATGGGGAGATCGGAGCAACACAAAGGTGCTTAATCAATCTTCATAAATTAAAGTGATCTCCTGAATGATATCAGACAGCATCTTTTAAGAGCAGTGGCGGCCCGGGCGGGATGGACTGTTTGAAGGAGGGGAGGCTAGGCTGGACCTTAAAGGAAGAGGCAAATCTGAGAGAGCGAGGCTGGGCAGGGGAAGGGTTCCTGTCCCTGACTCGGCCTCAGGACAGTCAGGCTGGGCCCGGCCCCCGGACAGGAGGAGGGAGGGGAAGCTGGAGGAAGGAGACCCCAGGCTCCCTGTGGCAGCTGCTGGGAAGGCCACCTAGGGCAGGGCCAGATTATATATTCATCAGAATCTTAAACAAAAGGCCTGTGGGCTGGGGCTCCAAGCTCTGGCTTTTATGGTAATGTACAATGAATTACCCACAATGCCTGGCCGTTCTGAGCTGTTCTTGGCAACCATCCTAAACTAATTTTTATACGTTCATGTGTATATAATTTTTTTTTCCTCCCTCTTTCCTTTCTGTCGTTAAGATGAGAGTCTGGAAATGGAGGCCTGGGACTGGGTGGGGGAAAGGCATTCATAAGAATGGCAAAAAGGGGAGACCCAGAGGGTATCAAGTGGCCATTTGATCCTCATAATATTCACTGCCCCTCACATCGCTAGAGCACTGTGAAAGCTGACAAAGCCCTCCCGTAAAATACCCTTTTTAGGAAGCTGAAGGTCAGAGTCAGGTGATGACTCTCCAAGGTCAGCTGGAACTCGAACCCAGGTTTAAGCATCTGCCCTAGGCCCAGATACTGGAGGGTAATACTCCTGGCCCCTGGGGAGAGCTGGAGAAAAGCAGGGCCTGGAGTCCGAGGTGGGAGCCCTTTTCTGACAAAAAGATGCCAGAATTGAAATGTGAAGAAACCCAGAGGCTAAAATCATTAGAGACATCGGTACAAGGTGACCCGGATGGGGACACAGAGAGCAGGGACTAAGGAAGGGGAAGCCAGCCCCCAGTCTGGACTCAGTTTGCTTTTCTGTGAAATGAACCAAGAAGATCTAAGATTCTATGATTTCTCTTTGAACTGGCAAGGCCTCTTGTCTCCCCCTTGAGTCTTTGTACTCAAAGTTCAGGGGAATGAAAGTCAAGGTATTCCCAAAGGTTTTCAAGATCAGGTCTTTGCGTTCAGCTGCCATGCTGCTCTCTGCCCCACCGGCCACTTTCCCAGCAGCTTCCAAAGAGCCCTGCCTAGGCCCCCAAATACTGGCTCTCCCCCAACTTCTCTCTCTGGGCGGATCCCTCATATTTGCTGTACCCTGGTCCTGTCGGCACCTAAAAGGGGGATGGACAGGCGTTCAAAAGAACACGTCATCTCCTGGCTCAAAAATACTCAATGACTCCCTCTTGCCCAAATATCTTTATTTAAATGCACAGGTCTTCCACAAACTGACACTTCCCTAACCTTTCAAGCCTCCTCTTTTACTAGGCTTTCCCAGGAAATTCTTCACTCCAGCCAAACCAAGCTCCAGCTCTGTGCTCCATACACCCCTGCTGTTCTTCCTACCTTCACTTGGTGTTCTGTAGTTGTCCCTGATGCCTTTCCTTCACCTGTTTATCCCTACCCATCTTTTACTATTCAGCTCCTATGAGGCATGATGTAGGGAAAGGAATATTAGATTTGAGATCTTAACTTCCAATCCTGACTCTTCACACTTACTGTGGGCTTCATTTTGCCATCTCTAAAACTAGAAGCTTGAACTAGAGGGTGTCTAAAGTTTTTTCTCTCTCTGAATCCCATGATCTGACAAATGTTTCCAGTTCTGAGAAGGATCCCCACTGGAAATGACTTACATACCAATACTTTTTTAATTTTTATTTTCAAAACCAATGCACGGATAATTTTTCAACACTGACCCTTGCATAACTTTGTGTTTCAGAAAATCCCCCCCATCCTCTCCCCCAGATGGCAAGTAATCCAATATATGTTATTACATGTTGAAAAATATTCCATACCAATCCTTACACAACCCTTGACTTGCACCTCTAAAGCTCTGAGATAGTGTGTATTATTAATGTGTGTCTTATGACTTAGTAGAGTTTAAGTGCTATGTAGGCAAGGATTGTGGCCTATCAGATTACTCTGTATACAATATGCACCTAAAATCAATATTTGCTGATTATGAACAAGGGGAGAGCATAGGAAATAAGATATTCTAATTTACAAGAATTAAACGGCTAGTCTTTATGAGCTCAAGCCTCTGTTTCTGAAAGGGACAGAAAGGAAAGTGATGTGGCTGTCACTTGTGAGTGTAGAACAAGGAACAAGACTGATTTTGGATTCAGAGGTGACCGCTGACCACTCAGTTAACTCTAGACAAGTCAGCGTGGCCCGTCTGAACTCCAGTTTCCACAAGAACTAGTGTAGGAGCTGGACAAATGATCTCTAGGGTTTCTCTAGTCAGAATCCTACAGCCCATGAAACAGCTCGTTAAATGAAATCAGTCTCTGCTGTAGAACCACGGATGGGTCATTTTCCTGCTCTGGGCCTCCAGCTCCTCATCTATTAGAAGGAGATAATGATCCTCTATTGATCCTCACTGGGGTGTTATAAGGGACAGATGAGACTGCGGAGGAGAATGGGTTTTGAACAGGATGAAGAGCTCTACAAGAGCAAAGGATTATTTGGCGATTAATCACAGAAGATATAGCTAAATCCTTCTTCAATCAGATTAGATTTTTCAAGTTGGACCCACCCAATTCAGGCTGTGACAAACACATAGGAAATGTGACAGATAAAAACCCATAAAAGCCAAACAAACTCCAAACTAACTCTTAGACTCTGGGAAAAGATCCAAGACTATTTGACCTTCAGTTTTCCCAGGACATGTTGGGATTCCCAACACTCGGCAACTACTACTAAAACCATCCAGGTTGGCTCAGATCAGTGCCCAGGGCTTTAAAGGTTTCTGCCTCCAAGAGAATCCTGGACACACCCCAGGATCCCAGTCCTCTGAAATGTCCAGGCAACCTCTTCTAGGACGGATGCTGGTCTTCGGGTAGAAATGGAAAGGATGACTTATCTTAGAACAGACCCCAGGCTCCATTTTTCAGGGCCGATGACAAGCTCCTTTTGAATCTGATGGTCCAGACGGCAGTCAGCCTACCGTGTGTCCTAAATGCACATTATATGCTTCCCATGTGCTTATTCAAAAGGTCTTTAAGGAGCTCGGGGTACAGGGAGTTCCCTTCGGGAGTACCGATAGCAACCCATTACTATGTCCACGCTGCAGGCCTCCACATTATTTCCCAGATCCCTTTTATCTATCAACAGTCCAACCTCCAGAGGAGTGGGGAGTAGGGCAGAGAATGTCTCCCCGGAACCGGGCCCGAGAGCCACAAAAGAGTCCCGTGAGAATGGGCCGAGGATCAGTGGCCTTCCGCTGGCTGCCCTCAGGTTCTCTCCACAGGAGGGTTGGCACCTAGCACCGTGCTCGGGCTGTTAGGGCACCCGAAGCCCTTGGCACTGCCAGCCTGCTCCTGAACTTCCCTTGGTGGGGAGCGGTGGGGGGCACCAAGGCCCTTGCTTCTTCTCATCCTGGACTTGCCCTTCGCTGGAAGCAAAGAGGAATCCACCCGGAACCCCAACACCACCACGAGGGTTGACTGTGGGCCAGCCTCTCTATGAACACATGTAGACAAGATGGCAAGCTGCCGAGAGTTCACTACAGGGTGGTTAGAGGAAGGGTGCAGGGGTGGGCAATGGGGAAAGCCTCCTTGGCTGGAGACGGAGCCGAGGCCGGAGATGGAGCTGACATTGGGGACGGCGCCGAGGCTGAAGACAGGGGGATGGAGCCGAGGCCGGAGATGGAGCCGAGGCCGGAGACGGAGGCGAGGCCGGAGCCGAGGCTGGAGCCAAGGCTGGGGACGGAACCAAGGCCGGGGATGGAGCCGAGGCTGGAGACGGAGCTGACATTGGGGACGGTGCCGAGGCCGGAGACGGGGGGACGGAGCTGAGGCCGGGGACAGAGCTGAGGCCAGGGACACGAGTCCTGTGGGCGGGCCTGTGTGGGAAGGCCGAGGCGCTCTCTGGGCAAAGGGTTCTGGGAGCCACCCAGAGGAGCCGCTGGCCTGGGCAGACCCACGCTCTGGGACTGGGCAGGATGGTGGGAAGGTCCGGAATGGCTGCACAAGCTTGGGCAAGTCCCACGACTCCCTCTCATAAAACACCAGACGGTTTCCAATCAGCTAAGAGACCCTCTAGCCCAATCCCTCGGCTGAGAGGGTCCCGGGGCCTCCGTCCCTACCGCCCTGTGGCAGCCCTGCCAGCTGATGTTCTGTTCGCCTGCGTTAGCCCGACGGCTCTCCACCCTATTTTCTGGAGGCTTTATGAACATGTCAGAGACGAAGCCTTGCTGAAGTCAAGCTCTATTATTGCCCATTGTTCCCCCCCCCCCCACCTGTCACTGTCAGAGGGAAATTAGATCGGTCTGACACATCGGTGGCTCACGATGGCGTCCGGGTTATTACCCACTGCCCTGTGATTTTCAAGGTGTTTGCAAATTGATTGTTTGAGCATTTGCCCCAGTTTTTTTCCCTTCTCCTAGATATCCATGTCAAGCTGACTGGCCTGTAATTTCCTCCTTTCTCCTTGGTGGAGCGGGGCTCGGCTCCCCTCTCTGTGCCTCCACGAGCTTGCAATAACTGGGACCGTGGCCGGCAGCGGATCCATCACTCATCCCGCCGTGACCCCCTTCCAACCCATTCCTGCTCTCCCTCTCTCCTGAAGGCAACAAATGCTTCCTGTCTGAGCGGGGGCTCAAGAGATAAGACTGAGGTGAAAAAAAAAAACCACTTTCAAACTTTTTGCTTATTTATGACAGCATTTTCTGGACTGAGTGCTTCCGCTATTTCTCACCTCTCTCTTCCCCCCGAAGCCTGGCTATATATACCCGTTCCAATCCATGCTCCCATAAAACCCACTAAGCATTCACAGAACCATAACTTTTGAACTAAAGGTCCCTGAGATAAACACTCTCTTTTTACAGAAAACTGAGGCATGTTAAGCGACTTCCTCAGGTTCACGGGGCTGAGACAATCTTTGGTTTAATTTACTCTGGCAAGTGGTTAAGTCCCTGCGACACTTTGAATTTCCAGGGCAGAAATTCCCCATAGGAATGACAGGGAGGAGGCACCCTGGAAATCAGGCACCAGCAGGGCACTCCCAGCTTGGCCACCGACATGCTATGGGATCCCACACAAGTTTCTGGGCCTTTGGTTCCCTCTTCTATTAAATTGGGAGGGTGGTTCTCTTTTGAGGTTATTTTCAACTGAAAAAATCACACGTCAGATGCTCAGCAAACTTGGAAGCACTCTATTAATGCCAGCAATGATGATGAGGATGGATAAGGAAACAGAATAGCAGCTTGAATGCTAAGGGAAAAGAGTTGAAAAGAACATTTCTGTCTTGCCTCATCCCTAGCCTGCCGGTCACCCTAAAGAAGTCACTTTCTCTCTGAGCTCCTTTTCTTTAGCTGGAAAATAAAAGTAATGGACTAAATAATCTCTAAAGTCTCTTTCAATTCTAAGATTCTTGTCTTCCCATGATTCCTATTCATTCAATAATCATTTAATTAAACAACAAACTGGGCTTGGGGAGAGAGCCATGTTTCCGACATCCGTGTGCAGTGCGTAGGACAGAGGCAGAAACGGGCTCAAAGGAAAAGGGGCTTCCCCACAGACCCAGGCTTACCAGGGTCAGGACCACTCGGGATTTCTGAGCTCCCACCCGGTTTGTGAGATAATTGGTCACAGCCCTCGTGGAGCTTGCTGGATTGTGGGGGGACTCTGACCACACCCCAAAAAGCAATAATTGACTAAAAAAACAAGCAGCACGAGCCCCGGGAGTAACAGGAAAAGCATGAAACCCTCTGTTCCAGGAGTCCCAGTGGATGAGTCTGTGACTGGGAGGGGATGAGGACGGAAGACGGCAGGGAGAAGGGGCTGTCTAAGGGAACGTCCCCTGTCACTGAGACCGAGGGACAGGGATCTGAGGTGGAGGCAATATCTAGAACAGCAAGCCCCTCCTTCTGGCAGCTCTCACCCCAGAGGGTAGGGAGGAAGCGCAGCTCACACTTCCATAGCACTTTATAGTTCAGAAAGACTTTCTTCAGGCGTCCCTGAGAGGGAAGGGGTGGTGGTGGTTATTATCACATCTCCAGGAGCAGAAACTGAGCCTTGGAATAGGGCAGATGATTAATCACCAGAGTCTTACGGACCCAGGCTGAAAGCCAGCTCTCCTCCCTCCCTTTCCAAGGGGAAACTGTTAGCCATTCATGACAATCTGGACCCCAGGAAAAGGCAATCAGGGAGGGCTTCAGGGAGGAGAGGAGGAGCCTTGAAGGACAAAACCACGTCAGAATAGTGAGAAACTGACACATTCTGTTCCTCTGCTCAGCAGCTTTGCACAGATTCTCCCAGCTTCCCAAGTAAAGTTCAAGCTCTTCTGCCAAGCATTCAAAAAGGAACTCCTCTGGGAGCTGAGGGCCTCTACCTTTCCAACCACCCCTCATTCCCTTCCACAGCCCAAATGTTTTCTGGGCCAGGAATGGCCTCCCCTCAGTGTCAGCTGAATTCCTAGCTGTTTTTTTTTTTCCCAAAACTCCTTCCAGAAAGACTTCCTTGCTCTCTCCCTCCCTGCCCTGTGATAACCCGCTCCTTTGGATTTTACCTAGAAATTTGTTTTGTAATCAATGAACCCTAAAGTATTGGATTTTTGCTTCAGGGGATAAAATACTGATCTCAGATGTTTCCTAGCTGTGTGGCGGGGCAAGTTCCAACCTCTCAGCCTTAGCTTCCTCATCTGTGAAATGGGAACAGTTACAGCAGCTACTTCATAGGATTGTTATAAGGTCCAATGGAGATAACATGTGGAAAGTATTTTGCAAACTTTAAAGTATCCTTACTTCTCCCACCCCCATCTCAACTGTTCTACAAGCTCTTTCAGGGCAGAGATATCTTCATCTACAGCTGTTCCCCTTATGGATAATCTAGAAGCTTGAACCTAAGAGGCACTGGATGGTAATTTTGTCACCCTCGCAGAGTTTACAGCATGAATTGGGAGCCAGAAATTAAAGTTGGATAATGCAAGAGAGAAATTCCAGGCAAAGTCAATAGGAGAACCCTCAGGAAGCCAATGTGCCCAATATGTTGTAGGGATGGAAAAGCTCCCATTTTGTAGGACTGCAGCATTTACGAAGCACTTTCCTCACAACCTTGTGAGGTAGACAAAACTCGGCAGAAATGACAAATGCTACATAAAAATAGCCGATATTGATCAAGTACTGGGAATCAGTCAGAGAGAGCCGACAGGGCGACCGAGTGGACGTGGGGCTGGCCTTGTGGTCAGGAAGACCTGGTCTGAATCCCACCTCTCATGTTCAAGAGGAGTATGATCTTCAATAATCCCTTAATTTCTCTGAGCCTTGCTTGCCTCATCTGCAAAATGGGGACCATAACAATAATAGCAAGATTGCTGTTAGGGTCAAATAAAAAATAGGAAACCACTCTCCACAAAGCTTAAAACACTGTTCTGGAGTTTGTTGGTGCTGGGCCTCTCAGCATCCTGGTCAGGTGCCCTACTCCCCTGTATCTGTGCTCTATAAGTGAGGAGACAACTTCAGAGAAGCAGGGGGCCGGCCGCCCCCAGGACCTGGCGTAGGAGAACCACATGCTTCTTCCTGGCTCTGGCCCTTGATTCCCCTCAAACACCTGTGGGGCCCGGGCTTTTCTGCCCCCTTACTTCCTGAAGCAGACAAGTTCATTTAAAATTAGCTTCTGAGGCCTTCTGATGTGAGGAGGTCTATTTTAAGGAATATCATCACCTGTCAGCAGGAAGAAAGGAGGTTACATTACAGTCTGAGACATTCAAGTGACTGAAGAACAAAAAGACTTCATCTCTCCTCCGGGAAGCATTTCCTGCCCACTCCAAACTCCCACCACATCACGGCCTCTCCTTCCTCTGGACTCACAGCATCCCAGAACGTCCGGGGTGGAACAGCAGAGAAACTGGAGGCCCAGGGAGAGGAAGCCCGCCACAACCGGAGCCTCCCACTAAGGGAGCACTAATGTGCTCCCTTCTCACCCCAGATAACGGGCTGGCTGCAGGGGAGCCCCCATGAGACCTTGGGCAAGGTTTTTCCTTCCCTGGACCCAGTTCTTCTATCTTAAGAATAGAACAAGGAGGTGGGCCTCCAAAAACCTCCAAGGATCCCTTTCCAGCTCTAACATCTCATGTTTCTATGCACTAATTTGCAAATTCCCTGAAGGGAAGGGCCCTCTCCACATCCACACAGGGTCTGCCATCGTGCATTAATTTACAATGTGAGAAATCAATGAACAGATTAATGGCACTGGGACGTCTCCTGCTGCAGATGGAAAGCTGAGTTTTGAGTCGGTGGGCCTGGATTCTAATCTTGGTTCTCTCATGACTTACTCTGCAGATGACTCTGGTGGGGACAGTGCAGATTATACCCCTACATCAATGGGGTACTGCGAGGACATTTCATACACCCCGAAGCCCTATGGAAGCAGGAGTTGCCATCTCTGTGCAAAAGGCCATTCTACTTAATTCCCCAAACTTGAGGAAGAACAGAATTAGGCCCAATTTTGCACAGAGGGAGGCTGATAGCTCTAAGCCACTCAGCAAGCAGGTCCATCAACTGAAGGAAGTATTTCCCACCTAAAAAAGAGGGGGCTCCGAGTGCCGGAGGGGGAAAGGGCAAACCCCATGAAGGGTGAAATTCACAGATTACAAATGGCTCTCATTTAAATAACCTAAGGTGCACCCCGGCAAGGAATTCTAAAAATAATTACTCTGATCCTGATTGTCTGAAATGACAAATTGGCCCTTCAGAAAGGCTAGATTTCTTAAGACTTAAAATAAAAATCTGACACTGAATTTAACAAAAAACAAAACCCCGGCAGCTCCAGGAACCCTTCTGGGGAAGGAAGGATCTGTGGGAAGAATACATTCACCAGAATAACCATTTGCTGGCTTTATTTTTAAAGGGGTATTTCTGGAGGTTGTGGCAACAGGAACTCCCAGCACTTGTGAAGACTAAGGGGGCAGGACTCACGGAGGAGGCCGGGACTTGGAGGGCTCATCCAGAAAGGGCCCTTGGAGGAATGGGCAACGCGGCCCTTCCCCACCGGCTCCCCCGACTCAGGTGAGGGTCTAAATCCCTCTTCCATGAAAGCGGCGATGACCTCACAGTTCTATTTCCCCAAACCCCGTGGAGTTCCCCCTGCCCCACGGTGGCAGAAAGGACCCTGTCCTAGGGTCTGCGAGGGAGCAGGGCAGAGAGCGGCCCTCTGACCCACAGGTGCTGAACGAGGGCAGGCAGCCCAGGATAATGAGTGTCAGGCTGGGGATTCTGGAGTAAATCCATGAACACCGAGGAAGCCCTAAAAATGTGTGAGCAGCAGAGGGACTTTTCAAGGCAGGATTTGAGGAAGATGAATGGGTGATAGGCGGGATGGGCTGGAGGCCGGGTGCCTAAACGAACAACAACTACTCCCGTCTCCGGGATGCTTTTCATTTACATTCCCTTCCTTGGTGATCCTGAGGATGTGTAAATGTCATTTCCCTCGTTCTACAGAGAAGGAAACTGAGGCTCTGGACAATTCTGTGACTCTGCCAGAGGGGTTCACTACAGATGTCCCCCCTCCTAACCGGGCTCCTTCTGCCACAGAGCTGCTCCCCGGACTCTCACAGGCCACATTCCTGGCCTGGAGCTCCATTTCTCCGAGTGGACCCCGGCTTCCATGGCTGAGGGAGTTGGGCTTTGCCAGTCCCTCCTCATCCTTTTCTGGTGGGAGATTCTAGCCCCATTTATCTCCTTCTCCTTGGTAAACAAACTGTCAAGGAAAATAAATAGTTTTTAACAGGCTCATTAATTGAATTCAGGGAGAAATAACTTTCCAGGGCAATTTAGGGGGAACTATCAGAATGAAATGGCCAAGCTGATCAAGGAATACTTAAGCCATTTAGGTGAAAAGCAGGGAGGGAGGAATGGGGAAAGGAGAGTTCTCATCCTGCTGTCCAGCTCCAGTCACTCCTAGTCAGATCTCACAGAGGTCAGAACTGACTTTGTAAAGTGACTGAAAGTTTCCAAAGTGATTTCACTACAACACTGAAATACATGGTTCAAACATTATCCCCATCTTACAGAGAAAAGTATCGTGTTGTGGAAGCTTCATGAAGCTCAAGAGCAGGGGTCCTCAAACTACACCTGCCAGCCAGATGCGGCAGCTGAGGACGATTATCCCCCTCACCCAGGGCTATGAAGTTTCTTTATTTAAAGGCCCACAAAACAAAGGTTTTGTTTTTACTATAGTCCGGCCTCCAACAGTCTGAGGGACAGTGAACTGGCACCCTTTTAAAAAAGTTTGAGGACCCCTGCTCAAGAGTATTCTCCTATTCCTGAATTCCAGCCTCAGATACATCACTAATTTGTGTGACCTTCAGAAAGTCATTTAATCTCTGTGCTTTTCCATCTGAATGTGGGGAAAACAGAGCCCCTGCCCTGCAATCTCGCTGGGTATTGTAAAGATTATTAAAAAAGCAAAAAAAATTGGTCTGTGCTAACTAATACAATTCTATAACCAAGAGCACTAGTGATCATGTAGGTGAACTGTCCATTTTGCAGAGGGAAACGGAGGCCCGAGGGAAGAGACTTATCCAAAGTCAGCAAAAAGGCAGTGTCCAGCAGGACAAACCAGACCCACAATCAGCAGCATCCTGGGCTGACCAGAGAGGCTCAGGTGGCAAGTATGGGGAAGAAAGCAAAGGCCAAGTCCTGCAGCATGGGAGATCTGCTAAGTCATACCTCTTATTCATTCACAGTCAGGCTGATGGAAAATGAAATAATATCAATAACAGACATATGCATCAAATGGCATAGCATCCAAATTCCCAGAAGTTAAAAAGAGTTTCAAGAAGAAATAGACAGCAAAACTATACTAGTGGGAGATCTCAACTTCTTTCTACCAGAACTAGATAAACTGAACCACAAAATAAACAAGTTAAGGAGCTAAACAGAATTTTAGAAAATTTAGGTGTGACAGACCTTTGAAGAAAACTGAATGGGTAAAGAAAGGAATATACTTTTTTCTTGAAGATACATGGAACCTACACAAAAACTGATCATGTATTAGGGCATAAAACCCTCAAAATCAAATGCAGAAAGCAGAAATAGTAAAAGCATCCTTTTCAGAGCATGATGCAATAAAAATTACATGTAATAAAGGGCCAGGGGAAAATAGACCAAAAATTAATTGGAAACTAAATAATCTAATCCTAAAGAATGAGTGGGTGAAACAACAAACCATAGAAACAATTGATAATTTCATCTAAGAGAATGACAGTAATGAGACAACATATTAAAATTTATGGGATGCAGCCAAAGCAGTGCTTAAGGGAAATTTTATACCTCTAGATGCTTACTTGAACAAAATAGAGAAAGAGAAGATCAATGAATTGGACATGCAATTTAAAAAGCTAAAAAAAGAACAAATTTAACTCCCCCCAATTAAGTACCAAATTTGAAGTTCTGAAAATAAAAGGAAAGATTAATAAAATTGAAAGTAAGAAAACAATTGAACTACTCAACAAAACTAAGAATTGATTTTATGAAAAAATCACCATCAGGCTGGATAGGGAGTTTAAAAAATGATCAGAGAACCTTAGAGCTGGAAAGGACCTTAGAGAGATCTTGTTCAAGCTGTACATTGTCCAGATAAGCAAACTCAGGCCACAACAAGGGGCTGGACCAGGAATCACATCCCCCCATTATATCTGTCAGCATCAATGACAATGATCAGAGAATTTCAGGGACGGAAGCAGATGGTGTGAGGGCTCTGGATTTGGATTCAGAAGATGTGGGTTCAAATCTCGGTTCTACCACTTACTATGTGACATAAGGCATCAAAGGGGGATAAAAAGAGGGCTGGAGTAGATGATGGAGTGTAGGCTCCTCCCAGCCATAAAACAATGGTATACCCCTCCCAAGTGGTCATCCAGTCTTAACCCTAACACTTAAAGGGATGGGAAGCTCATTACCTCACCAAGAGCCTGTTTGGAGATACAAAAAGTAATGGATGAAAGATCCCCACTCCTTCTAACAGCAGACAAGAACACTTCCACATAGAATACATATAAAAAGAATAAAAACAGATAAATACAAAGTAATTAAATAAATGAGGGGGAGCTGAGGAATCCAGAAAACCTTTTTTGTCCAGATGCTGCTTCTCAAGGGCTGAAGTGAGGTGAGAGGGCCTGCAGAGAGTGTTCTCAGGGAGGAGCAGAGACTCCTTGGCTGGGGGGCAGAGCCCAGGGGCACTGACCTCCCATGAGGCTGCAAAAGTAGGATGCAGCAAAGGGTGAAAGTCTGGAGAAGATGAAGAGAGGAGCTTAGTTTATTCTGGAGGCAAGAGGAAGTCACTGGAGTGGGCTGAGGAGAGCACACGGGCTCAACTTTGGTTTTGGTAGCAGTATAAGGGTGGACTGGAGGGGGAAGGAACTAGGGGCAAAGAGATCAATGAAGAGGCTGCAGTAATGACCCAGATGATGAGGGTCTGAAGTGAGGCAGGGGCAAGATCTATAATCTATAATTAAATATGTAAGATGGAGGGGGATAAAAACCAGTTTTATGAGCCTCAGAGATCAGGGAATGGTGGTTCCTAAAAGGAAGGGAGAAAATCTGGAAGAGGAATGAGTTTGGGGAAAGGTAATAAGCTATTTGGACATGTTGGGTTTGAGATGTCTCCAGGACATCCAGTTTCAAACGTCCAAGAGACAACTGGTGATTCAGGGTTACAGCCCAGGAAGGAGCCTGAGGCCACGTTGAGCGGTCTAAGAATAGTCGCATTTGTATAGTCATCATTGTAGAAATCATGAAGTCTATGGGAGCTGACAAAGTCCTCAGGAGAGGGAGTGTCTTGAGGGAAGAGTCAGGAGCTGAAGAAAGAGGCTTGGAGAAAATTCACCCAGATAATGAACCAGCAAAGGGGCCCGAGGAGTTACTAAGACACACAGGAGAATGAGCCAGAACTGTCCTGGAAGACAATTCAGCAGGCGAACTGAGAAGGAAGACTGAAATTAGGGGAAATTTTATGCCTCAAAATGCTTACTTGAACAAAATAAAAAGAAGATCAATGAACTGGGCATGCAATTTAAAAAGATAGAGAAAAACCCAGATCTCCCATCAGTCTCCATCTGACTACAGGAGAAACCACAACCCTCTGGACCCTCAGCTGGATTGCTCCTGTCAGTCAGGTCACAATTTGGGAGCTGGGAGTGACTCTGCGGGCTGCCTCTATCTGGTCCGTCCTGTAAGTGACCAACGGCCTAATGAACAATTGGTCATTCAGCTTCTGCTTGAAGACAGCCCCCCCAACGTGTTGGGTATGATTGTTGGACGGTTTTCTGCCTCTGCCCCGTGGCCACCCTCACTGAAGATTCTATCGACACCCTAGGAAGCCATCCGGAAAGCAACTGATATGTAGACAGCACTTTAAAGACCGCCTGACCCGTTAACTTAGTGGCTCTCCAGTGAAAAGGACCGGCCTTGAATTCTAGCTCTGCCACGGACTTAACCAGCTGTGTAATCAGAGTAAAGTCCTGGCCAGAGTGCTTCCTCATCTGTAAAATGGGGATAATAAAACCACACTGCCCGACTCCCAAGAACGAGGAGGGATGTGAGCTATCACAAACCATTAGAGGAGGTAATGGACGGAGCAGGCGGGAGCCCGGGTCTCTTAGGCCTAGACTGAGAGGAGCCTTGGAAGTAGAGCAGATGGAGGGTGAGCTCCTGCCCACCTTGTCTACAAGGTCAAACATTTGGGGCTTTACCGGCTCCAGACCAGGGAGGAGGTCCCCACTGAGAGGAGCTTGATGAGCTGTGGGAATGGCTAGCGGCTCCGAAGCTGGGCTTTCCCCATCATTACCTGCCTAATCAGGACAATTACACTTCCCAATTGCTAGAGCTGGATCACCTGGCAGGAGTCGAAGCGCAGGGAGAGCAGGGCCGGGAAGGAGGGGGCGATTTCTTTGTAGGCTTTCTTTTCTGTCCTCAATTTGAAGGGCCCTGTGGAGACCAAAATGTTTCTGTGCAAAAGGCGCTTCTTCCTCTCTCTGGAAACTCTTTGGAGGAGTTTGCTTCCAACAAGGAGGAAGCTTTGGAAGGGCAGGCAGAAGAGGGGAAGAGGGCCTTTGAAGATCTACAATGGCCGTAACGTTCTAGGGAGGAACCTGTGCTGGAGTACCATAGTGAGAAGCCTTCTCAGGCCCTGGCTTCTGTACCCATGGTTGCCTCTCGGGTTTCTTCATAGTAAACCGAGGCTTGCCTTTTGCTTTCCTTTGGATCCCTAGCACTCAGCACAGTGCAGCAGGCACATAGTAGGCTCCTGATGAATGTTGGATGACCTATAGCACTTAGCACAGTGCAGCAGGCACACAGTAGGCTCCTGATGAATGTTGGCTGACCTATAGCACTTAGCACAGTGCAGCAGGCACACAGTAGGCTCCTGATGAATGTTGGCTGACCTATAGCACTTAGCACAGTGCAGAGGCACATAGTAGGCTCCTGATGAATGTTGGCTGACCTATAGCACTTAGCACAGTGCAGCAGGCACACAGTAGGCTCCTGATGAATGTTGGCTGACCTATAGCACTTAGCACAGTGCAGCAGGCACACAGTAGGCTCCTGATGAATGTTGGCTGACCTATAGCACTTAGCACAGTGCAGAGGCACATAGTAGGCTCCTGATGAATGCTAGCTGACCTATTCTCAGAGCTATGAGGAAAATGCTTTGTGAACTTACATTGCTATGAAATTATTATTTCTAATTATTATTATTTTTTTGCTGAGACAATTGGGGTTAAGTGACTTGTCCAGGGTCACACAGCCAGGAAGTGCTAAGAGTCTAAGACCATATTTGAACTTGAGTCCTCCTGACATCAGGGCTGGTGCTCTATCCACTGCACCAGCAAGCTACCCCTATTCCTAATTATTATTATTTCTCTATTAGTCTCCCCATTTCTGTCAGTGACATAATTCAACAAACTTTTATCATGTTGACTCTGCAGGGCCTTAGGGTGGCAATGAAAGATGTAACTGCTCCTCACCGAGACCCTAGACTCAAAGGTACACAAACCAATATGATACAAGGCAGAGAAGTCAGTCTCTGAGCAAAGGCCGGAGGGTCGCTTCTCAGTTATATCCCCCGTGACTAACACACAGTAGTTGCCTAATAAACGTTGCTTGGAAAGCCTTCCAAATCCCAGTCTGTAAAGTCTTATCAAAATCCTAAAAGAAATCTGGGGACGGGGTGGAAAGCAGGCTATGGCTTTGGGCTGTGGGAGAGGGGTGAGGAAAGGCTTCCTGGAGGGAGGGAGACCTGAAGGGAAAGGGGGAGTAGAAGAAGTCTATCCCAGACATGGGGCATATCCATAAGCAAAATCAAGAATTTAAAGAGGGCAGATCAAAACCAGGAGATGGTTCCAGTTAAGGCATGAGGAAGGAAACAGGAGAAAGGGCTGGAAAATGGACTGGAACCAGATCGGCAAGGTTTGGGATGGGGGAGTAACAGCATCCAGGGTTGCTTTAAGAAAACATAGGCAGCAGTGTGAAGGATGGATTAATGGGCCTGGCCTGGAGCTAGGAAGACATTTACAAAGGCTTTGCTCATAAACAAGACCCTGAAGCAGGTAGTAAATTGTGTAAGTGTTATCCCCACTTTGCAGATGACTAGTCCACAGTTACACAGGCCATCTGTCCCCCATGCCCTGGTAATGCTCCAGCCTCCTGAGAATTCTGTGTGTGTGTGTTTGTCCCCCTTTAGATTACAAACTCCTTGAGAGCAGGGATGGATTTGGGGCTGTCCTTCGTATCTCTATGCCTAACCTGGAGTGTCTTGTATAACGCTGTCAAACTCAGATACTTAAAGCATCAAAGTTGGAGCTCAAAAGCCAAACTCAGCTACATAGCACACTGCCTCTCAAGAAAAGCAGCCACAGCCCCATTTGATAAGAAAAATTCATTCTGGGGCTTACCAAAAGAAGCTATTTCTAAACCCTTAGAACAGGAATTTAATCTTAGCTCTCAAAGGACTATGGATAGATTTCAGGAGTCCCTTGGATAGGAGAAAAAATACCTCTTTAATCAAAAGTACCCAACTGAAATTTATCATTTCCTTCAATTATATAAAAACATGGCTCTGAAATTTCATCCACAGACCTCACCAGATTGACTGCCAAAGGGATCCATATCACAAAAAGGGGTAAGAAAGACCCTTTGCTCTGGAACAATCTCCCTGTTAGCCCTTTCAGCAGAGGACAAATGTTGGCTCTGGGGTGAAGGATTAATTCCGATTGAGAAGAAACACTGGCTCTCAGGCTGGCTTAGACACATTTTTCTTGGTTTGGAAATTCTAAGATGTCAAACTGACAATCACAGTTTAACGAGATCCTGTAAGAAACCAGCACATGGTCATGTATGTTAAAGAGTGGCCCTATCCTTGTGGCCATTAAGGGAAATGCAACAGAGTGTGGAAGAAGAGGGGGCCTTTCCTAGAAAACTCAGATGACAAAGAATGACACATTTCATGAACCTCCAAGGTTGATTTAAAGCCCCAGAGAAGGAAGGGACACTTTTACTTATTTTCTTACACTCTATTGTTCTGCTTTTTGACCCCTCTTCTTCTCCCCCTTTAAAAAGCAATAAAGCAGATTGCAATGAGTCCAAGTGAATATCCTTATAAGCAGAAAGGAACACCTTCCACGATGTCCTTTTTCAACATTCAGGACAACTATATATTTCCCTGGCCCAACAGGGTGTCACAAGGCAACCCATCATGAAGATGAAGCACACGAGCATGGTGCAAAGTATCGTCTTAAATACCTTGGTCATTAATAGTGCTCCTCAGAGTCTCTTCCCTCTGCTCCAGAGAGATTAACACGGCTGCCTTTGCTGAGCAAAATAAAAATGTTATTTCAATTTGTGGCTCCCACTCTCCCGTGGATGACTATTTACTCCCTTCTGTTCCCTTCTGAAATATGGGTCCTTTCTGCACAAGGAAAGGAGGTGGCAGATGAACATGCCAGCAAATTCATTAATTTATAAATCAGTCTGGCATGAGACAATTAACCATTTCCAATAATCAATTGGACCACAGGAATGATAAGCTCTCTGGCCCATGATGGATCTATGAAATGTGACCCATTTAAAATTACATCCTGTTCCCAAATAGGCCCAAGTGGTCATGATGGACTAATTAGCACCCAGATTAGCCATCCAAATTGATGCTCAAGGGGACTATCTGGTTCGCGCTGCCCTTTTCCTTCTGTCAAGTACTACTTACCCTTATGCAGCACTTGGTCAGCCTTATAACTTAAGGTTATTACTCAAGTGCCGAGCCGTGTTAAATAGTCATGTGGGGGGAAATCCAAATGACAGTCAATGTGCACTCAGAGACCCTGCTAAGCCTGGCTCTTGCAGTCTCACAAAGAAGGCCTTTGCATTAAACTCCACCTTTTCTTATGTCACATTCAGGTGACTAAAGCACCAAAGGCCCTGAAGTCCAGCCTTCCAACAGAACAGGGGAGAGGTCAAAGAAGGACCCCGGACGGAGGGAGAGTAGGTCACAGACTCACTGTAAGAATAAACTCTACATCACTGAGAGTCCTTTTAGCTCCAGCATTCTGGGTCTCAAAAATAAGAACACTGGGGCAGTGGTTAGAGCACCAGCCCTAAAGTTGGGAGGACCTGAGTTCAAATTTGTCCTCAGACACCGAACACTTCCTAGCTGTGTGACACTGGTCAAGTCACTTACCTCAATTGCCTCAGGAAAAAAAAAAAAACATCAGGTACACACCAGGTACAGTGTGATGTGTCAGGTGCAAAGGGAAGGACAAAGTTTAGACAGGATGTAGTTCCTGCTTTCATGCAGTTACCATTTACTGTGTTCGCACCTGTGTGTGTGGGGGAACAGCTACACAAACAACTCTAAAACAAAAAAATACTCAGAGGCAAGAGAAATGCAAATAAAATCTTTCATGAGGGTCAAAGGGTGAAATGTAATTATTTTTTGGGAATAGGGAAAATCAGAGAGAGATTTCAAAGAAATGGCACTGAAATTAGATTTTAAAGGCGAGGTCTTTGGATTTAAAATCTGTTTGTGTGTGTGTGTGTGTGTGTGTGTGTGTGTGTGTGTAAATGCATTTCAACAGAATTGGTTTCCTATGTTTTATTGTATGCACTTTAAAAATTGGTTCTGAGGGTTCTCATAGGTATCTAAAGGGGTCCAAGAGACAAAAGAGATCAAGTAAAGAACTTTCGCCTTAAGGAAGGTGCTCTGAAATGAGCTCTCCTTGGGAGCAGGCTTCCAAGAGTGAATGAGGCTAACAGCTCACATTTATGGTTCCTCATGTCAGTCTTGTTAGGCAGGTGGTATGTAGGTGACCTTCATCTTAGAGATGAGGAAAATGCAGTTCCCAAAGGTGAAGAGCTTTGTTCCGGGTCACAGAGAAAGGACAGGCCTGGGATGGAAATCCAGGGAGCCTGGTTCCAAGGACAAAGCTCTTCCCAATACAAACTTGCACGGTCCATTCTCACAAAAGCTTGAAGTCCAGGATCCAATGAAAACAACCCTCCAATGGTCTCAGCTCATTCCCCAACTAAGACATGCCGGCAATGGAGGCTCCTAAAATACCAACATTGTGAATGAAGGGGACTCAGAGGTGGAAGCCCCTGCAAACACCTCCTGCCTTTCTCTGTTCCAACCGTTAGCACCACAGGCTTTGAGAGCCATCTGTGATGGAGGAATTTCCCAGGGCCTTCCAAACAAGACCCTCCACCTGCCATCCCTGCTCCAAAGAGCTCCTACAAAGGACTTCTCCCACAGGCAGATGTACCTGCCCGAGGAGAAGGACTGGCTGGGCCATTCTAGCTGTCTCAGGCCCACCCCTTTCTCCTAACAGGAGAACCCCCTGCCTCCTCTCTAGCCAAATTCAAGCCGCTGACCTCCAAGGCAGGATGGACGGCGTGACGTGGCAGCCAACCCCTCCTTACCCTCGGCTGCTCCATCGTCTTCGCTGCTTTTTTCAGCACTGAAGAGGAATAAGGTTACTTGGTCTCTGGTCCCAAGTCAGCTACAAAAGTCCTAGACTGGAGAGTAAGCCCACATACGGCCAAAGAGAGTGGGCTGACAGACAGCCCGGGCCAGTGGAAATGAAGGGGATGATATTAGCAATAACAATAATAGTACTGACAGTCCAAGTCCTTCCTGACTCAGAAGCTTTATCCTTAGATAGATAGATCCACCACTCTGAACTACACAGCCCTAGACACAGCAGTTAACCTTTCAGTGAGTGCCAAGGACAGGCATCTATCTGTATTGGTGGAGGAAGATTCATAAACCATCGAAACCCCAGGTCCACAACCAAAAATATGTGCACAGTACTAAATAATAATTCCTTACCTGTATGCAATACTGAGGACTTTCCAACTCCGCCCCCCAGCCCTAGCCGTTTTCTCATGTGATCCCCACAGGTTTTTAAAATCATAAAAGGTATTTAAATTTAAATATTAAATTTAAATTAAATCTCTAAATCCAATCTTTTCCCCAAACCCAGCTGACCACAGACCAACAACCAACCACTCATCATGGCTACCATGGCTCCAGGTTCTCCTCTCAGCTGCTCCTTCTGCCTGGAACAGGAGCTACCTGGGGAGCCCAAGTGTTTTGCACTTTGCGAGTTAATTAGCTTTTCACTAGCACTTGCCCAGAATGACCCCGTCCAGGGCCCTAAATAACCAAACCTCACACTTTTGTAGTTCTTTGAAATGATAAAACATTGGCTTTACCACAAGCCTGGGGGGAGGTCTTGCAAGAAGCCCTGTTTTACTGAGAAGACCCCCGAGGCTGCATGGGATCCAGGTCTCAATCCTGCGCTCTTTCTGAGTTAGAGGATGCTCAAAGGAAAGGAGGGGTCTGGGCCCTGGGGTCCATCAGAGGCCCTCTCAGAGACTCTGTCAGGAACAGGAGCAGCAGCCCGTGGGACCCACTCCCAAGCTGCTGGACTCGGGGCACTCCACCATGTTTTTAGCTTTAAGTTCACCCACGTCCTTCAGCTCCAAAATTTGCTATATCAGGTTCCAAAGAAAATTCCCTTATATGGAGGATGGGTCCATTTCCTTGGTGATGATCAGGACCTCTCTCAAGAGCTTCCTCCTCTCTTATCCTGGTTGGGGTTCAGCCTCTGGACCTCTGACTTCTCCCCCAGAGGGGGTCAGGCACCAGCAGAGTGGTCAACCAGGTTAATCGATGTTTAACAACTGAAATGCACTTGAACCAAGGGGCTTAGCTGTGGCTAAGGACAACAGAGAGAAGTAGAGGAAGAAGGGAGGATGACCACGTCACACTATCTAAACCAGAAGTCCAGAATAATCTCCAACTTCCAAGCCCAGTCCTGGAGGCCTGGCCCCTCCTTTCTGGGCTAAGTCCAGGGACAGAAAAAGCTAAGTCCAGGCAAATTAGTCACTCCTATCCTCTCTTTAATTTGCACCCTTTCCAGAAGTGTAAAGCAATTGATTTTTCATAATCCCCACACACCTCTTCTGCAACACTCCTGAAAATATCAGCCAAGACACAAGAAAAATGTTAACATTTTCTAAAAAAAAAATCTTTTCCCCTCCCAGAATGTACGAACCAAATGTCTTTGCGATTCTGCTGCCTGCATTGCTCAGAGATGCTCTAGTCCTCTCCTGAACTCGCTGGGCCCAGAAGCAGGAGGGAACCAGCTGGGGAAGATGGGCTGGGATTTTCAGGGGACCTAAGGTCTAGGCCCAAGCCTGCTAAAAAAAAAACCTCTCTGCACAGCCTGCAGCAAGGCCTTTTCCTTCCCTAAATCTCAGCATCTATAAAGTAAAAGCTCCATGAATGACCTTTAAGGTCCCTGCGGGCTCTGAAATTCTGCTTCTAGAATTTTCCTACTCAAACCCCCTGTATCCATCCTCAGCCAGACCTGGATCAATCCCATCTTAAGAGTCCCCAGGCCTGACACCTGTTCACCACCTGTAGACAACAAGCTGTAATCTTGCTTTCTTTCCTAGCTCAAAGCAAGCAGCCACTTAATGGGGGAAATGAGAGGAAATCTCCCCTTCAAAAACATAAAAAACCCCTTTGTATACATAACTGTGACTCCTCTCCAGCGCCCACAGGCTCTCTCTTTAGGGACAGCATGTGTTCCGATCAGGGACACTAGTGGGTCTTGGGGGACAGGATCCCTTCCCTCCTCCTCCAACTCTGAAAACCCAACCTAGAATTACTACGGGGGAAAGGTCCCCAGATTTCAGTTTGGGGCTTTCCCCCAGGGCCAAGTCCCTGTAGCCGACGTAGAGAAAGGACCACAAGGGAGGGCTCCCCATTCAGTACCACCCACATCACGTCCTGGCTTGGAGAGGTCACAGCTAACTCCCTCACGCCCCCCCCCCCATAATTTCTGGAGGGCACTGGACAGAGAGCTGCCTGAGGCCGGAGTGCCGGCCCAAGCCCAAGGCCTCTCCCATTTCAGAAATTCTAGGGCCCCTTCCGGCCTGTCTTCTGGGTTATACAGAGCAGCCTGGAGATGCTGACAAAGAGCTTTGGGGGAAAGGCAGAAAGGAGGCAAGGAGAGAGCCAGGCAGGTGGCCAGCGAGCAGCCCAGCTCCCGCCCCCAGCCTGGGAGTTTTCTCCACCCTGTTCCAATATGTTGTCCTGGCACGGAGCCTGTCTCTCTCTCCTTGCTCTGGAGGGAGCCCCTCTCTCTTTAGCCCTCTGCTAGGTGGGAAGCAGTCTCGCAGTCGGAGGAAGGGGAGGGGGCCCTGCAGAGGCAGGATAGCTCAGTGAGAAGGGGGCCAAGGCAACAGCGGGTCACCCCATTAGCACGTGCTGGGCTGGGATTCTCCTGGCTGAAGCCATCCTACCCTGACTCTCGTCAAAGAGCGCCGGGCAGAGCCCAGGACAACAGGTGTGGGCATCCCGGCCTTAGGAAAGCATCCGTGTCCGGGGGACGGAGAGCTGCTCCTGCTCTGGGGCTTTCCCTCCAGACCACGGCCTGCTAACGGCCTAGAGCCCCCAAGCTCTGCTGGCAACCGTAGCCCTAATATTTTCAATTCCCCGTGATTGATTCTGTAAATTGGGCCTAATGCAGTCGGAAGAAAATTGCTCTCAGCTGAAAACATTAAGCTTTGTCAATTATCCCCCAAACATACGAAGGGGGTGTGTGTGGGTGTGTGGGTGATATAAAGCCGTATATATGTGTGTGTATGCACACACGCATGTATATATAACATCTCTGTATGTATGGGGGGTTTTATTTTCAGCACTTTTGACTCTGGTCCGTTACTGGGTGTGTGTGGGGGGAGACAGAATCAGAGAGCAAAGCCTCTAAATTCTGTTTTTTTTTTTTTGCCAAATGATGCTCCATATAATTAACTTGCGAGGATTACTGGCACTGCCACTTACTGTCCTTAAGCTTACTTCTGTCAACCTCAGAGATCCCCACCAAAAACTCGTGTGTGTGTGTGTGTGTGTGTGTGTGTGTGTGTGTGTGTGTGCGACAAGAGAGAGAAACAGAGAGAGACAGAAACAAACACAGAGAGAACAGGAAGCCAAAAAAAAAAAAAAAAGCCGACTGGGAAGGAGACTTTAAACTATCCACATAGCTGCACATCCCGGGGCAGCTCTCCCTGAGTTATGACTCAGGGATTGGAGGGTCTTCCATTTTTTTACTGGGGAAGTAGTAAGCAGGTAAAGGAAAAAAAGGTTTCCCATTGTCTTCCTAAAAGTGGAAGCCAAGGGCCTCAATCCAGTATGGATTCATAACAACCCATTGTGCTTATGAACTTTCCAGGAGGTTTTAAAGCAAGCCCCTGTCCTTCTAGCCAAGGGTCTTGCATCCTCACTAGCGGCACATAAAGGGGTAGGATGAGAGTTAAATAATTCCTCAAAGGAAAGAAAATGGAGTTAATTGTCCACTTGGTCCCACCTTTCAGTTCCAATTCCCCTAACAAAACCAAAGTGCAAACGCTTTATGGGGCTTCCCCATGTGGACTCTGCACATTCCCCTGGAGCAAGGATCAATGGGAGAAGCCCAGGCCAGAGGCAGGAAGGCTGCCCTGGTGTAAGAAGAAGGCTAGGCAAGAGGAGGAGGAACTGACTCATTTTTTCATCCACCCCAATGGGAACAGCATTCAAGGGCTGAAGGCAACTGCCCCTTTCACTAGGCCATCCTGGAAGCTCTGAGCCCCAAATACCTTGGGCTTTTTAAAAAGCAAGGGGTAGCATGTGACTGAGATGATCTTCGTAGGGAAGATGGAAATATGACAAAGGGGAAGGGTAAATTATTGGGAAAATTTTCTTTAAAGGGGAACTGGACAGGACGGTGTATAAAGAAAAGGGATCACTGCTGTGGCCACAGAGGGTCTGCGCCAACAGCCTTTCCCACTGATTTTCATGCACTGAATGTGGACTGCATGTCAGTGTACAAGCATTTACTTAGTACTCACTAAGTGTCGTGCGCTGGAGTACATCAAACCACAGCCTCTGCCTTTAGGGAAGCAGCACCAAAGGCATTATGGTTAAGTGCTTTTTGCAAATATCTTACCCAACAACTCTGCATGTAGGTGCTCATATTAGCCCTGTTTAATTTAATTTAATTTTAATTTTTTATTTTTTGCTGAGACAGTCGGGATTAAGTGACTTGACCCAGGGCCACACAATTAGGAAGTGTTAAGTGTCTGAGACCAGATTTGAACTCAGGTCCTAAATTCAGGGCTGGTGCTCTATCCACTGCACCACCTAGCTGTCCCTATCATACCTATTTTACAGATAGGGGAACTGAGGCAGAGAACAGATAAGCCCTAAGTTACACAGCTAGTGGCAGCTAGGCAGGGTGGTGGAGAGAGCCTTAATTCAGAGGATCGTCGTTCAAATCTGATTTTGGACCCTGGGCAAGTCACTTCACTCTGCTTGCCTCAGTTTTCTCATCTGTAAAATGGTAAATCACTCCAGGATCTTTGTCAAGAAACTCCCAAATGGGCTCATGAAGCTGCTACATGTTGGAGACCAGATCTGAATTTAGGTCTCCTTGGCTCCCTGTCCAGAGCTCTGCTAGCTGCTCCCTCAGCTGCCCCTTACAGGGAAGACGCTGGAATACTCCAGTATAAAAGGAAGGCAGTTTCCAAGGGAAGACCCCCCCCCCGGGGGTGGGGGTGAGGAGAGAAGGCAGTGAGGAAGCAGAGGAGGAAAGAGAATAATCAGGGAAGGAGTTAAGCCATGAAGAGGTAACCGAGAGCCCCTGGAGCCTGAGGAGAGAGGGAACAGGGCCTGCGCTTTGGGAAGAGGGCTCTGGCACTGAGCGGGATGTGGGTCAGAATGCAGAATGGCCCGAGAGCCCAAAGGCCTGTCCCACCGGGGGCCCGAGGTGAGTGGCTCGATGCCGGCAGAGGGTGTAGAGAAGAGTCTGGTTTGGAGCTCGTCGAGTCTGGGTGCCTATGGAACATCTGATTTGAGAGGTACAGGAGGCAGCTAGAACTCGAGAGGGACTAGGCCTGGAGATGGAGACTGGGAAATTCTTTGCATAGAGATGGCCAAAGCCACGAGGAGCCCTGAGAACCAAACAGAGAGACGGGGGCTCATGTCCATCATTAGTGGATGTGACCTAAAGAGCCAGCAAAGCAGGAGGCGGCAAAAAGCCTGATGAGAAAATAGCCAGGAGGTGCTGGACCGTGTTAAATGCTGCAGGGAGGTTAAAAACAATGAGCTCTGAGAAAGGATGGTCACAGATTCGACAGATCCACATCAATACAAGATCAAACATCAGGTGACGGAAGCTATACCCGGTGACTTACTGGACAAATGAGACAGGAGAGGTTAAAGTGAAAGAAGGGGCTGGGGCTGCCTGGACCCGGCTCACATGGGGACCCCCACAGATCCAGGCCATTGGACCTGCAAAGTGGAGACAAAAGTTTCAGGTTAGATGCGCACACCTCTGCTTGGGGCCCAAGAGCCAGTGTTTCCACTCCTAGAAAACTCATGGGAACCCAAGGAGTATGTGAAAGAGAATGTGTGGATGTGTGTGTGTGAGGGGGGGTACCGAAGAAGGTATCTTTAGGATGACGGCATCAGGAGCTCTCTGTGATTTCCCCAGACACCCAGATGTCATCGACTGGGAGGTAAGGGATGGAAAAGACCCATTAGCTCACCAAGATTGTACCATCTCTCCAGGCACAACCTTGTTTGCTCATGGCTCACTGTGCAGATTGTGCCCAATTATATCAATTCTCCACACGATTAAGCCATCGTTAGGCAGGGCAGGTGGAAATCCCCAGGGTGGGAACTCCTCCCACCTCCACCCCTTCCAAAAGTGCACCGTCATCCTCCTGGATGCTTTACTGTAGTAAACTAGATATTTAGGAAGGGTCTCAGGGCAAACTATCTGGAGGCTAGGAGCCAGACCTGCCTGGGACCCTCAACTATAATGGGTGGGTGGGGGAGGATTTAGATCACTAAGTGTCATGCACCGGAGTACATGGAACCACAGACTCTGCCTTTAGGAAGCTCACATTCTAATAGGGAAGTGCTCCTATCATCCCTAATTTTATTTTATTTTAATTTTTAAATTTTTTTGCTGCTATGCTTATAAAAATGAACCGAGGTCTTAACGGCAAAGTCAAACTTCTGGCTCCTTTGTTCTGCCTTCCCAGACTACGAGGGAAGGAAAGGTAGGAGGGCAGATCCTCTCCTCCAGGATATCACGGATAAAATACTGAATCTGGAGACAGCTCTTCCACTTACTAGTGTGTGCAGCCTTGAGCAAATCAATTCTTTAGTCATCAATTTCCTCATCTGTGACATAAGGGAGGAGGGAGGTGAACTAGAAAACCTTAAAATTCTCCTTAATGCTAAAATCTGTTTTTCCGTTGTCCACCCTAAAAAACATTAAAATGGTCTCTAGGCCATCCTCCAGGCACAAGGAAATTGCATTAATCAGGTTCTCCGAGTCCATTTTGGGACAGAAGGATCTCTCAGTTGTTCCAACCCTCTTGCTAGAAAATTCAGTTTCCTGAATATTGAAGAAAGAGCATCATGTGGTTTCCTTTTACTTCAAAGCATCAGACAGCAGGAGCAAGCCCAGTTCTTTGTATATTTCTACCACAGACAAGGACACATCCCAGTCCCAGCCTTCCCCTCAAACCTACTATTCCCACAACACAAACTCCCTTTTCAAAGCTGCAAATGCCAGTGGCAGCGAGGAAGGTCTAGTTGGCAGAGTAAGAGACACAGAAGGCGAGATGGTGGGGGGAGGCAGAATAGGAAGCCACACCAGACCCTGGGAAATAGAGAGAGAGGGAGAAATATGCAAATGGAGAGTCGCCTCAAATCCCTAAACCCATTAATAAGGCCCTGAACAGAAGCAGCTGGTGTCTCATCGGAGGCAACTGGCCAGCTTTTCCAGAAGGGTGAAGGGAACAATTCAGGGAAACGGAGAAAACACACACGCGTTTCTCCCTGTGCATCTCCCACCCCTTTGGAACGAGCCAGGTGCTTTTTTTCACAATGCACTAATAACAGCTGGAGGGAGATGTGCGGGCTCCCAAGATATTAAATCAGCAACAGGAGATGCCCCGAAGCTAGGGGGTGGGGCGGGAGAACGCTCCACTTCCATCTTCTCTCCTTGGCAGCAAGTCTCCATTGGTGTTTTGTCTTATTTTTCATCTTAAGGGGGACTGCTGCAGCCCGGTCAGGGGGTCCCTTTGTACTCCCCCCGCAGCCAGCACCCAGAGGTTGCCTTGCCCTTTGTGGGCTCTCCATAAATGGCTGATGAGCAAATTAACGAAGAAACGAATTAATGAATTCCAAGGCTCTGCAGCTTCTCTCGCTAAGAAAAGCTTCAGATCCAGAAAGAAAAGCTTCAGATCTAAAAAACCAGAGGAGCAGGAAGGGGGCGGGGAGCAATGAGAGTCCCCACCAGGTCTGCTTGGGGGATGCTTTTTCCTTGAAGATTCCCCATTAGTCTGGCTGAAGAGGGCCCCTCACCCCAGGGGCTGCCACATGGACCCTCCTAACTCCCAGTCCCAGGGAAACCCCGCAGGCTCAGCCCGGGCCGAGCGAAGCGGCTATCAGAAGAAAGCACGGGGAAGTGGCTGGGTTGACAGTGCACCAGCCGGGAGAGAGGGAGAGGAAAAAAAACCCAAAAACCCGCCGGGGCTTCCCACTTGCCCGCTGCCTGCTTCCCCCCACCCCCCTCGAGACTCAAAACACAGGTTTCAAAGAAGCGCCCCGGCCCCCCCACTGCGCATGCGCGCACTCAGGCTTCACCCCCTTCCATCCCTCCCCCACCCCCGCTGGTAACAGTTGGAACAAGGAGTCCGATGGCCGGAGCGCGAGATAACGGCCAATGGGGGGTGGGAGGCGAGTGGAGGAGGGGGGGAAGGGAACTCCGCCCCTGCCTCCTCCTGGAATGACGTCACTCGCATCTCCCCGCCCCTCCCCTCGCCCTCGCCCTCGCCCCCCAGCGGCGCGCGCGGCCAGGGGCGATTACCCCGCCGCAGCCCACCGTAGGCCGGGATTTTGTGATTCCGTTTCAGATTTTAGCTCCAGAAGGGAAAAAAGCAGGGCAGGAGAAGATCGACCGTGGGCAAGAACCCACGGAGCCCCTAAGTTGCATGAGCCGCACGCACGTCCTCCGTGGTCTCACCTTGCTGGCGCAGGCGGGATCCCCGGGCGGGCGCCACGTGCAGAGCGAGGGGAGCTGTCAGTCCATCCAGGCAGCGCGCCCCAGCCCTGCTCTGGAGGCGCCGGCACCCGTGGCGACCAGCCCGAGCCCCAAGATTACTAGTCAATCTGTGCATTTCCTTTCAGTAAGCATTTATTATGCACCTTCAGAGCACCCAGGACTTGCGAGGAGCCAAAAGCCAAAGGCCGCCGCCCTCTCCCTCCAACGGTCATAGATGTTTATTCGAGCACCCACCCATCCCCGGGGCTGGGGCGGCAAAAACCAGATTTCCCTCTCGGCTCCAAGGCAGCCCCCTTCATCCTCTCCAACAAACTGGCACCCTGGCAGTAGTCTGCTTCAGGAGAATTCCGAGCACGTGAAAGCTCACTCAAAACCCCGTGCCAGGGTCTCCCTGGCGGGACCCCTGCCAGGCTTTCCCCTTTTCATCTTCTGCAGATCTCTGAAAATCCCGGTTCCTAGAGGGAGTCAAGGGCTGGTGCAGACTTTTTGGCTTCGCCCAAACTAAGGGGCTTCAGGCTGGTGTCAATCACCGACACTCCTTCGCTCTCTCCAAGGGGACCTGAGATGGTGGGATCCAAGCCCGAGTCTGTTTCCCCCAATACCGAGGAGGCTAAGCTACCTTCCAGCCCTAATTCTTTTTGTCATTCCCCTTCCTTTTGTGGACAAGAAAAATGTTTCTCTTTTTTCGAAGAACAGCACCGTGGGGCAAGAGATTTAGGGGGTGGCGGCGGCGTAAGGACATATCAAAAAGTCTCACATAGTCTTAGTTCCTAAATCATGGTGAAGAGCACACCCCCGAAACACACCCCATCCAGACGCACCGGGCTTCCGGCATTTCGGGCTGGGGTGGGGCAAGGGCTCCATCCTTTGGGCCCCCAACCCCTAGCTTCTCACCAGAGGGGGACTGTTAACTCCTGTGGTACTCCGTCGTACCGGCTACACAGAGCTGAGCTAAAAGCTGAGGGTGGGAAGGCTGGCAGGATGCTCGGGGGAAATCAGAAGCTAAATCCCATTGGGGAAGAGGGGTGGGGTGAAAAGCAGGAGAGTAGGTGGGAGGGGGGCACAGAAAGAAGGGAGGGGGGAAATCCCATAGGAGGAAGGGGCTCGGGGCCAAAGAGAGCCCTCTGGTGCTCAGTGAAGAAGGGATGTCCATGGTCTGACCAGCAACCAAGGCCGGCAGACCTGACTTGAAGGGGGAGGAAAGGGCTAGGGAGAGGTCCGCTGCCACTTTTGGGATCTCTGCATGGAAGGAGAGAAAGGAAGGCAGCAGACGGTAGGGACTCAGGAAGGTAGAGTGCCGTGGGCTCCCCAGGTGCGGGAGAAGTGGCAAAGACTTCTTGCTTATAAAAGCCCCTCAACATGCACCCGAGTGTCTGGGCTCAGCCCTAGAAGGTATGAAGCTTCAGGACTCAGCCTTGCTCGGCTTTTCCCCCACCCCTCGGCTCGATGCCCCGTAATTCAGTGGTGCATCTCTCTCTTTCCCCACCCCCACTAGTCCCCGGAATAGCCGTGGGTCTTCGCAGCCTTCAGCAGCTTGCCGTTGCTCTATCCTCGCAGCCCTCCTTGGAGAGAACTGCCCCGGGACTCGGCGGCCATCGCCTGCATACTCCGCTCCATGAAGCCCAGGTCCCCTTCCTTTCCCCTTTGCTGCCCTCCCTGCCCCGCCCGCATCCTCCCCGGGTAGGTCGGAGGCTTTCTGCCTAGCTTCCAGGGCAGTTCTTCGGCTAGTGCTTTCCGGCGTGTTCTCCCCCTCCCCCAGGCATTAGCCCAAGCCATCCTAGTCGGTTTGCATCCCTCCTTCCCAACCACAAATTCACAGAGCTCCACGCCACATCCCGCTTCCTTAGTGCAACGTTCAGAGGCCAGTCCTGTACGTCCCCACCCCCCTCTCGTCCCTGTGCAAAGCCGCCCCCCCCACCCCGGCTATCCCCGCCGCCCCAGGCATTGTCCCGGTGCCTCCTCACCGGCTCCTCAGTGCAACGCCCCAGCTTCTGTTTGCGAGCACGGCAGCCAGGGGCACCGGAGCATCCTTCCAGCTCTACACAATGCCCGAGTGCGCCGGTGCATCACTCCCCGGCTCCATCACACAATGCCCGTGTGCATCCCATCCCACACTACGGCGACTCCATTCCCCCCCCCCCCCTTCCCGCTCCCTCAGACAACTGCCTTCACCTCCTCGACTGCCCCCTGCCCTCCAAGCCACCCCCCACCCCCACCTCTCGGGCTTGGGTTGAAATTTTACCTGGTGGCTGGCTGGGCTGGGCTCCCCCGGTTCTTGCCCCCCTCACATCCTCGCAGGGAGAGGCGGCGGCGGCGTAGCATTTAATCCGTCTGGACCCGGCGCTCTCCCAGGCAAGCCAGCCCGAGCAGCAGAGCAGGCAGCGGGCGCGCGCTGGCCGGGGCTGGCAGGGATCGCGCGGGCGGGCGGCGCGAGGACAGACACTGCGGCTCGCGCTCTCCCAGCAGCTCCAGCTCCCCACAGCCGGTGATGTCATTCCATTCCAAGAGCCGCTGCCTCTGCCGTCGCCGCCGCCGCCGCCGCCGCCGCCGCCGCCGGCCAGGAGCTGAGGGGGGAGGGAGAGGGAGGGCTCGCGCGGCTCCGGGGAGGGGGGGGGCGAGAAGGAGCCCAGGCCGGGGAGGAGCCGGGCCGTCCCTGCGTCACCACGTAACACCTCGCCACCAACCCTCCCTCCTCCCCAGCCCCTGACCTTCCAGCCAATGGGAATAACGGGATCATATCACGTGGTGACTAAAGGGCCGAATTGTGAGTTAAAGGGCTCAGAAGCACGTGGTGCTCTCTAGAGCAGGGGTTTTGGGAGCACGTGGTGATCCCAGTGGCGATAACGCGAGAGAGGGCCTGTTAAAGGAACTATTGAAGCTCCAAGATTCTCAGGCTTGTTCTTCATTTCACACAATTGTAAAGGAATTTCTTGAAACCAGCTTTTCTCTCTCCGGTTTTGCTGGTTTTCAGCCATGAATTTAAAAAAAAAAAAAAAAAAAAAGCAATTACACGTAGCTCTGTAGCACTGTGCTGGGAATGGGATCTGCAAAAACCATGCACTTCTGTCCAGAGTTCCTACCTCCCGGCATTTTTGTGGGGAGAGTATTTGGTAAATCCTGAGATGCTAACAGAAATGGAGTTGTTCATACAAAGCGTGCAACCGCATTTTCTCCTCAAGCCCTACTCCAATGCTTCATTGTGTTGTGGAGGTGGCCAGGGAGAGACCATGTTAGTAAGCTAGCCTCTCCTGATTCACTAAGCCGGGTTCCCCCACGTCACCGGTGGGCTGCCCCTCAACAGGTTATAAGCTCATTGTCCGTAGCAGCCTAAGAAACCAAAACCCCACAAGATGGCCCCCGTGGGTGCCATGGTAGTGGTGCTGGGTGGCACAAAAAGAGCGAGAGAGTGCGGATCTTAGCACCATCTCTAAATGTAAGTTTTGTTCAATGAACAATCATATAAACACTGGTATTCTTGGTAAAAGTTAAACTAGAATTATATCTATATCCTTATATCTATAAGGAAATTACAACTAAATGAAGATACAAGGATAAAAACAAGACAACCCTTGACCTCAAATAAGTAAATACATGATAATCTTCACAAATACTTTCCTTCATAATAACAATCACTTGTTATGATATGGGTATAGTGTTCTAGCTCTTAAAAGTCTAGGGTTTTCAAGATGCCCCCATTGTATGATTTCTGTTGGCTTTCATGATAATGCTCTTTTTTTTTTTTTAGTTAAAATTCATCATTTTTTTAAAAAAAATTTAAATAACTTTTTATTGATAGAACCCATGCTAGGGTAATTTTTTACAGCATTATCCCTTGCATTCACTTCTGTTCCGATTTTTCCCCTCCCTCCTTCCACCCCTTCCCCCAGACGGCAAGAGTCCTTTACATGTTGAATGGGTTGCAGTATATCCTAGATACAATATATGTTTGCAGAACGGAACAGTTTTCTTGTTGCACAGGGAGAATTGAATTCAGAAGGTATAAATAACCCGGGAAGAAAAACAAAAATGCAAGCAGTTTATATTCATTTCCCAGTGTTCTTTCTCTGGTGTAGCTGCTTCTGTCCATCTTTGATCAATTAAGGCTCCATGATAATGCTCTTGATGCAGGTATTATAAACATTATTCCCATTTCACAGGTGAAGAAACTGAATTTCAGAGAGGTTAAACCTCTTGTCCAAGGTTATTATTGCCCAAGAAGTGAGATTTGGACATGGGTGTCCCCAACTCCAAGCCCAATGTTCTATCCACTGTAATCAAAGGGATCAACTAAGAATTGAACAATTCCAAACAGGAACACATTGAAAGCAAGGACAGTTTTTTGTTTGTTTGTTTTTGTTTTTTGTCTTTCCCTAAGCATGCAGTACAGTTCTGGTACATAATAAGAGCTTAATAAATGTTTGTTGACTGATGCAACCACACACACACACACACACACACACAGAAATTGACTCTTTAGGAACAGAAAAGAAATGAATAATTATCGACATGGGAGTCACTTCAGAATCAACTCACTATATGTAGTCAGTTAAAGCTAGTTGTGATTCTGAAGAAAAGATGATAATGGTGGGAAGATTGATGATAATGCTGATGCTGGAGAATGAGGAGAAGTACAATGGTGCTGTCTGCAGTACAGGATCCAATTATAATAGCTTCAACCTGAGCTATTCAAATAAAGTGTTGACACTGGAAAATAAGAAATGGGAAAAGGTCGTATTGACTTTGATAATTACCATTTCCACAGAAGTTTGAATAAGAAGTTCATATAAATTGATGAGAGGCATTTGGCATCATGGATAGAGAGCTGGTTTCTGAGTCAAGAAAACCTGGGTTCAAGTTTCAATTCTGGTACATTACTGACTGTATGACCTTGGACAAAGTCATTTAACCTTTCAGTTAACTCTCCCAGAATATGTTAAAAAAGGGTCATGGTCTGTACTGAAGAATAATGTTTCCTTATTCAGTCTCTCTAGACCAATGAATTCACAGGGTCAACCAGTCCGTTAAATAAGGAAGCCAAAAAAGGCTTTAGATTGTCTTAGAAAGGAAACATTAGATTTCCTTGCCAACGGATGCCAAGGTCATCACTAGTTTACAACACAAACACATTTGTAAAACATTTTGAAAGATAAGAAAAGTTTATGAGTCAGAAAAACTTCATATGAAATAGTGAAATGCAACATAGGCAAAAACACATTTGTAGAAAGCTTGGCAAGAGGCACAACTAAGTCAAATCATTCCAAGAGCATTTATGGATGAAATTGGAAGGTGAACAACAAATAAATGATAAATGGGAACAAATTTGTCATTGTTTCTATGATGAATCTATTTTCATCATTATGGAGAGCAAAACCAACATATTTAGACTTTAACTTCTACCTTTTGTGCTATATGATAAAAATTAAATGGTAATTGAGAAGATGCAGTTGGTAAAAAAAAAAAAAATTGGACCACAGTAGGTATATATTAAAAAAAAAAATCATGGTGAATGTGGATCCATTTTGAAAGATTTGGGAGGAATCATTTTTATGATGTAGCACAGAATGGAAAAAATTGAAAAAGAATGGATAGAATCATGAAAAATATATTTTTTTAATTTTTTATTTTAATAGCCTTTTATTTACAGGTTATATGTATGGGTAACTTTACAGCATTGACAATTGCCAAACCTCTTGTTCCAATTTTCCCCCTCCTTCCCTCCAGTCCCTCCCCTAGATGGCAGGATGACCAGTAGATGTTAAATATATTAAAATATAAATTAGATACACAATAAGTATACATGACCAAACTGTTATTTTGCTGTACAAAAAAAGAATCGGACTCTGAAATATTGTACAATTAGCCTGTGAAGGAAATCCAAAATGCAGGTGGGCAAAAATATAGGGATAGGGAATTCAATGTAATGGTTCTTAGTCATCTCCCAGAGTTCTTTCGCTGGGTGTAGCTGGTTCAGTTTATTACTGCTCCATTGGAACTGATTTGGTTCATCTCATTGCTGAGGATGGCCACGTCCATCAGAATTGATCATCATATAGCATTGTTGTTGAAGTATATAAATGATCTCCTGGCCCTGCTCGTTTCACTCAGCATTAGTTTGTATAAGTCTCTCCAGACCTTCATGAAAAATATTTTTACAAAAAAGGCAATTCTCAGTATTTTACAAAAAAATAATAGCAACAGAAGCAATAACCATTTTTTAATTTGTATAAGAGTTTTGAATTTATTGATTCATTTATTCTTCACCACATTCTGTGAAGGGGATTCTATTATTTTCCTCATTTGTATGATGCCAAATATCATATAGAAGCAACATTTGAACTTAGGGCTTCCTAACCAAGTTCCATGCTCTCTCTATTATACCACCTACTTTCCCATTTTGTGAGAATGATCAACATATGATGATGAGGGTATATTATAAATTTTCCAATTATAAACATATATATATGTGTGTGTGTATTCACATATACATACACATACATACACACATAACTTCTCAAATTTACTTCCTATGAAATGTTACTTTCTATGAAATTCTACTTTTTATGTAACTAGCGTTTGGTGAGGAAAGGATTAAATTGGCAAGTGGATAGTGGGCAGAGTGCTGGGCTTGGAGTTAGGAAAATCTGAGTTCAAATTCAGCCTCAAATACCAGCTGTGTGAACTTGGGCAAATCACTTAATCTCTGTTTGCCTCTGTTTTCCTCAATTGTAAAACGGCCATAACAGTAGCACTTATCTCTCAGGGTAGTTATAAAGATCAAATGATATAATTTTAAAGAGCTTAGCACAATACCCAGCAAAGAGGAAGGGTTCAATAAATATTAGATGTTATTGTTATTAACAGCTACCATCCCACTTGAGAGCAATCCGAGAAACAGCTTTTATTGAGACTTGTTCTCTAGGCCAGATATATTTTGAGGTTTGGTGAATATATATATGTGTACATATGCATTATGTGTAAATATACATATTATATATATATATATATATATACACACATACATGCATGCATCTCTGTATATGCATAACTATATATATACATATATATGTAGATAATATCTAAGTATTTAAAATATGTATATTTTATAAGGTAATACACATCTATCTATCTTGCATTTAATTGTTATGTCGTTATCATCTGTCTTCAAATTCTTCCCTTGAATTTAAAAACAAATCAACAAAAAATCACCTCCCTTGGGTCAAATAAGCCCTTATCTACCCATTGGTCAGATCTGAAAATATATATCACATTCTATTTATTATGTCCATTACCTCTGTGTCACTAAATCTATAGTATATCTCATAAATCTTCTGGAGTCACTGTTGGTCATCACATTGATTAGAATTCTTTAGTTTTTCGAAGTGATTTTTCTTTGCAGTTTTGTCATCATTGTAAAAAATTATTGCCCATACTTCTGCTCATTTCACTCTGTAACAGTTCATATGTGTCTTCCCATGTTTTGCTAAAGGTATTCTTTCTGTCTCTTATTGTGCATAATATACTATTCTATTCCTATACTATAATTTCTTCATCTTTTCCCTAATTGATGAGCATTCCCTTAGTTTGTAAAATTTTTGTTGGAACTGTAGCTGGAACAAAAATGAATATGTTATGGCCTTTATTTTTGTCTTTAATCTCTGAGTATATGCATAGGTGGGGTATCAACGAATATGTACCGTTTAATAACTTTTTGAGTTCAGTATCAAATTGATTTTCAGATTGGCTAGCCTATTTCCCAACTCCACCAGCAGTATATTAGTGTGCCTATTCTCCCAATTCTCTCTAACAATTATACTCCCCGCCACTTTTTTTTTTGTCATTCTTGAGTCATCAGAGTTGTTTTAATGTGCATTTCTTTTACTCTTGGTGATTTGCAACATTTTTCATGTGGTTATGGATAGCTTAGATTTCTTCTTTTGAGAAAGCTGTTCTTATCCTTTGACTATTTACTTTTAGGGAACAGATCTCAGCTTTATATTTTTAACCAGCCTTCTATAGTTTTGGGGTATCAGACGTTTCTTTATAGGAGAATCTTGTTTTACATATTTTTCCCAGTTAATTATTTCCCTTCTAATTTTACCTACTTTAATTTTGTTTGAATAGAGGACTTTCAATTTTATGGAATCTAAATTGTCCATTTTTATATCTTGTGTGATCACTTATCTTTCCTTGAACAGAAATCCTTTTTTTACTCATATCTATGAAAAACATCTCTATCACTGCCCCTCTTTAACTTTCTTATGTTATGATCTTTTATATCCAAGCTATGTATCCCTTTGGATTTTATTAAGCATATGCTATGAGATGTTGGTCTAAACCTGCTTTCTGCCAGGCTGCTTTCCAGTTTTCCCAACAGTTTTTACTAAAGAGTGAGTACTTGTTCTAGCTTTTATTTCTAGTTTTATTTAACATTTTGCTATTATATTCATTTGCTTCTGTATCTTGTATACCCAATTTATCCCACTCATCAACTTTTCTATTTTTCATTCAGCATCAAATCATATTGATGAATACTGCTTTGTAGAATGATTTGAGATCTAGTACTGATAGACTTCCTTTCTTCTCAGTATTTTTTTCATTGTTTCCCTTGAGATTCTTGACCTTTTGTTCCTCCAGATGTTTTGTTATTATTTTTTTCTACCTCTATAAAGAAATCATTGGCTGGTTTGATTATGCAATAACCTAATTCATCTTTCTGCCTCCTTACCAAGCTATCCTCTGAATAGACCTCAGTCATTTTTCTAAATCATAGTCTGACCATATCAGTCCTCCTGTTCAATAGAGTTCAGTGAACCCCTATTGCCTCTAGGATAAAATGTTATTTTAACTGTTATCCTATCCTTTAAAAAAAACATCTATTTTGTATAAATTTTACAATGTACATAATTCTTAGTACAGTGGTATATATTTGTAACACATCTGAAGTTTTTATACATACATACACAAAACTGGGGATTATGCTAATTTTTAACTGGAAATAGTATATAATTAAAAACATTTGGAGACCATTACTCTAGACTGTGGCCTGTGATTGGTCAAGCAGCCAATAGAGCTCATCCATAAAAATGTGTATCTAAGATAAGTAAGATAAGTGGACAATGATTTGCTAAAATGAAAGAGACAAAAAAAGCCATCAGAGGAGAAAAGTTAATTTAAAAGAAAAGTTGTAAATAGTGTAAAGACTTTTCTAACTAGCTGACTGGGTGCAGTTGGCTAAGATGGGGAGATTGTATCACAAAAGAGTGAAAAGTGATCCCTAGGACTATTAAGGTAAAAAAATGATACATCCCTTTTCTTGAATCCAAATAATAACCAGAGATTAATAGATGGTAGCAGAGAGTTGCTGCAGTAGCAGCAATGAAGGGTAGTACAGTGGTAGAGAAGACAAAGAAACAGAGAAACACAGATTAATGGAGAAAATAACTCACTCAATTGCATCACCATAGAATGTTGCTAGTTGTGCAGTCAAAAGTGTAAAGTGCCTTGAACATGGATGCATGCGCATATGATCCCTGTGTACCTATGCACATTCTCTCTGTGTGCCTTCTCCCAGCGGACAGTATGGTGACGTGTAGGAGTATATTCTCTTATACATATGAAAGAAGCTTTTATTCATTGCCTTTGTGTGTGTATGTATTTTTTTTTTTTGCTGTGCTGTTTAATTAAATGTCTTTTGCTTTATAATAAAAAACTCCCAGCTGTCTGTAAAAGAAATGAGGACTTATAAACTATAGTTTTGCATAGATGGTAAATTACATTAAAAAAAACCCAGGATAGCATTGGGCAAAGGAGCCATCTAGACAAAGACCTGGGAATAATTTGGAGTGAAAAAGACCAAAAGATCAGAAGCGATATCTGATACAAAAGAGATGATATCAGAGGAACTTCAAAAGATGGATTATGGAGATTGAAGGGTGAGCAAATGCAAAGAGCCAGAAAAGGGCTGTGAAGACTGGAGAATAGAGAATAATTCAGTGTGGCTACACTGAGAAAGAGCAATATTCAATAAAGCCACAAAGGAAATCTTGGGCCATGTTGTACAGGTCGTGGAATGTCAGTATTAGTTTAGATTTTAAACATTTTAGTTATTTTAGTGCATTATCTATAGTCCCAAATGGAAACCAGATGCTTTGGCCTAAATCCAGTGAAAGATATCAACTCAGAAAGCTTATTTTAAAGTTTATTTCATCTTATAAATTCATACATTATTAGAGATTGAATAAATCTTAGAGACTCTAGTCTAACATTATTTTTCATAAGGAAATTAAAGCCCAGATTGAAGAAGTAACTTGTTCAAGATCCTTCAAGTATTAAGTAGCATGACTGGTATTCAAACAAGTCTTCTGACTCCAAATCTAGTTGCTAGACCAAATTTCCCTGAATCTTTTTCTTTAAAAAAATTATTGAAATATTTTGTTTTTATATAACCTTTATTTCAAATATGTCTTTTCCCCCATCTTTTGTCCAACCTGCCCTTCTATTTAACAATAGATTAAAAAAAAGGAAGAAGAGGAAAACAATCAGTTTAGAAAAGTATCCAACTCATGAACTGTCTGACATTATTTTTTACCCACAGCCTCCCACCCCTGTATACAAAAGAAGGTGTGTTTTCTCGTTCCTTCTCTGGCCCTAGACGTTTTTACAAGACCACAATTAAAAAGAGAGTTAAAATAGACCCTTCACAGAGTTGCCGCTCCATATAAAATAGCTTGAGAAATCCCTCAAGAAGGCAGGGAAGGAGGAAGTCATAGCTGTTTTTTTGGAGCTCTGAGGATTTGTACTCAAAACTTGACAGAAATTTAACCAGCTGTGAGACCCTGGACAAGTCAGAGTTACAGACATTTCCTCCACAAGGAACTCTTTGAAATCAGAGACCAAGTTCTGTCTAAATTTTGAATTTCTCCAATGCCTGGAACTGAGCTCTGTTTGCAGTAGTGTTGAATAAATGAATGAATGGATGAATGGATGGATGGATGAGCTGCTTCTTCTACCTACTTCTCAGAAATATATAGTCAGAATATAACTCGTTTCTTTTGGTTCCCTGCATTCTCAACACATACACATTTCATCTGCCAACTCAAAGCAACAGCTTTCCTCTTTGGTGGGCTCTGCTATAATCTCCTGGTATTCTTTCTCATTTTGCATAGGTTGGTTAGGTCATTTCTCTGCTTAAGAGACTTCAGTGACTCTCTATTGTCTAGTGAATAAGGTTCAAGTCCTAATGCCTGGACTTTCCTCGATATAGCACTTTTATCCTCCTGGATTCATTTTATATCAGGCACCTTTACACATCCTACTCTATTCCTGTCAACAGGAGTAGGAGACTACTTTTCACCCAAACACATTCTTCCCTCTTCTGTCTTTATTCTTTTGCCAACAGAGTTCCAGGGAATGTTCTCTCTCCCTTTTTGCCTTTGAACTCCTACCAAATTTATATGAACCTCCTCCTGGGAACCTTCTGCCATTAATAGCAGCCTTCTTCAGAGTTTACTTAATCCAAAGATTGAGGAAACTCTATCCAGTGGTAACAGAGCTGAGGTTTTGAACTCAAGATATCCTCACTTCAAATCCAGAGTTCTTTCTATCATAATCTGGGATGAACTGATGGATGGAGTAGAGAATAAGTTGGTTTAGCTGGTTTATATCATCAGTATGATATATTGATACAAGTTTGTGTCCTATCTCCCCTATAAGAGCAGAGCCCAAGAGGTCAGGGCCGATATTTTATCTAACCTTTATATCTGACTTAGTACCTAGCACCTAGTGCAGGAATCTGCATACACTTGGTGCTTAATTAAGTCAATAAAAATTTATTAAATATTCTCTGCTGGGTACTGTGTTTAATACAAGTTTATTTTTATTATTGTGATTTTTTTCCTTTTTAAGTGCAATTATTGGCTTTCTTCAAGCTGATTCAATAAACATTTATTAAGCAAATAATATGTGCAGTAAATATAATAAGCTGAAGGAATAAAAATACAAACAAATAGAAAGGCAACTCCCTGAAGGAAAGGAACAAAGACACCATAAAAAGAAGCTGAAGGGATAGTGCTTATGGAGTGATTCTCCAAGGAAAGGAAGCATGTTAGAGAAAAATGTCCAGAGAGTGGATATAGAGACCAGAGAGGGATGGAGGAATGAACCTGCCTGGCCTAGGCATTTCCCTTAAAATGGAGATTATAGAAGGGAAATTCTTTGTCAGTCACTAGCATTTATTAAGAACCTATTGTGTACCAGACACTTTCCTAAGTTCTAGGGATACAAAGAAAGGCAAAAATCAGTCCTTGCCCTCAAAAAGTTGACAGTCTAGTCAAAGAGACAACATGCAAAGAAGGAGGAACAAACAAGTTGTATACAGGATTAACTGGAGGTAATGCCAGAGGACTGGGAAAGACTTCCTACCTTCCTTAGCTGAAACTTGAAAGAAGCCAGGGAAAGCAGAAAATGAAGTAGTCATGGAGGACAGACAATGAAAATGCCCAGAATCAGGACATAGAGTGTCTCCTTGATTTCATCTGGATAGAAATGATGATGAGAAATTGGGGGTTTGGGACAGCAGAGAAGAAACATAACCCCCTGCCTTTCACCTTCTCTGGTTCATTTAAGCTCTGTGGAAAGTATCACAGCATAGATTTAGCACATCACGTGAAAGTTTCCCTCCTTCTTACTCCAGTAACCACTTACTACTTTTATTGTGGGAACCAGATACCAAAGAGCCATTTCTCCTCTTTGTTTCACCCATATTTTGAAGACTGAAATTATCACTTAGGCCAACTAAAAAGGAAATTTATAAGCCTCTTGGGCAGAGACAGCTATAGCAAAAGTCCCAATACTTGAAGCCCTGCCACCTCCCATCACTACCAGATTCTGCCATCATACCAAACATAAGATTGGGTTTTCCAAAATCCTCAGCTATTTCCTTTCCTGTTCAGATGGTCTGTAACATGCTCTGATAACATTACATCTGTTTCCCCTTCCACTGATCTTCACATAAATGTTCTCCACCATACTCCTATTCCATCCTCAGTTCTTGGATTTTCTCACATGAGATTATCTTTTAAATATATAAAGCTGTATCACTCACCAAAGTTAATCCAATAAATCTCAAAAATGCCCGACATGTAGTTATCATGCTAGGCTTTGGTAAACAGAGTTAAGAACAAAATATTCCCTGTCCTCAAGAAGTTTACATTCCATTTGAAGGATATATATGGTCAGTTAAGTATAACATAAGGTGGGAAGTAAAAAGAGAGATCAGACCAAGTTTTCTAAGAATATTTAGAGAGGGAGAAAGTGAGCATTAACAGTTATGGGCAACACAAAAGGCTTCCCAGATGAGATGACATCTGAATTTGGGCCTGAAGGAAGGTAGGGATTTTGAACTTGGAGATACATAGGTTCGGGGAATGCATTATAGGCTAAGAGAACAGCTAATTAACCAATTTGCCTGTATATAGTGAAATCTAAAAATATAGCTCAGAGAAAGATTGTGTAGCTCTTAAACCTCAGGAGTTTATATATTATTTTAGAGCAGGCAGACAGACACTGAAGATTTTTGGTAATAATGACAAGCATTTTTTCCCTTTGTTTTCTTTTTTTATTATAGCTTTTTATTTACAAGATATATGCACGGGTAATTTTTCAGAATTGACAATTGCAAAACCTTTTGTTCCAATTTTTTCCCTCCTTCCCCCCACCACCTCCCCCAGATGGCAGGTAGACCAATACATAACATGCTGTTTGCAAAGTACCTTACAAATAGGATCTCATTTTATCCTCACAATAAAGGGAGGAGATAAGTCCTATTATTATCTTAATTTTATGGATGAAGAAACTAGAAGTTAAGTGACTTGCCTAGTATATACCTAGTAAGCATCTTTCTCCATTCAATTCTCTATCCATTGCATCATCAGGCTGCACAGTCACTTATTCTTTAGGAAAGTTATATTGGCCACTATGTAGTGGATAGAGTGCAGAATGGAAAACCTTAAGGGAGGAAGACCAGTTAGAAGTTAGTCTTACTGAGAGGTGATGTGGTCCTGTATTATGGCAGTGACTTTGTGAATGGGAAAAGAGAAACGGAAAAGAGATTATAGAGGTGCAATCAGTGGAACTTAGCAATTGATTGGCTATGGGATATAAGAGAGAGAAAAGAGTCTAGGATAACTCTGAATTGCAATCTCCAGTGACTGAAAGGATCATAGTTGATGGGAAGGGAGATTCAGAGGAAGGATGCGTTTAGTGAAAGAGATAAGGAATTCTCTTGTGTATGTATTGAGTTTAATGTGCAGGTGGGACAGATAAGTGGAGATTTTCAGTAGCAATTGGAGATATAGGAAAATTGGGGCTAGATGTATAAATTCTGGAGTCATCTAGAGAGTGGTGATAATTGAGAAAATAAGAGAGAGATTGGGGTGAGACAAGAAAAACCAGTCAAGCCCCGGAGAATATACCTTCCATATGATGCTCAAAATCTAAGACCCAAACACAGATAAGTCCAACATACAATTTTACATGATAAATACATTTAAAAAGTACAGATAAAGTGCAATGAAATCTGAGGGAGATGGTCATCATGGACTAGGAATAGCAGAGAAAGCATCCAGGAGGAGGGGACTGTACTGCATTTGGATTTTAAAACACAGATAGGAATTCAGTAGCCAGGACAAGAAGGGAGAGAGTGCTCTCAGAATTGGCTTTTGCTGGGCTACAGATGTGTCCACCATTCACTAGCCAAATGTGGCTATGGCCAGGATCACTTAGCTAAAATATCTAATATAGAAAAGAGGACTGGCATTATCTTTTCTATATTCTGGGTCCAATTGTCCATTGCAGTAGATTTGATCAACTGCATAGTGGTTTCCATTTGGCATCACTTAGTGCTTGCTCATGGCAATTACCCCTTTGGATTGGTATTGAGTCTATAACACCTGGCTCTGTCATCCACTCCCCTGGGTAGCTTTGGCCAAACCATTTCACTTCCATGATTTTCAGTTTTTCCTTTAGTAAAATGAGGGGGCTGGATTCAGTGACCTAAAAAGCCCTTTCTAGGTCTCAATTGCTAACACCGCTTCCAACTCTTACATTACCGGGGGAAAATATTCGTAGATTCCTGTTGGCTGGGCATGGAGGCACATGCCTGTAAATCCCTGCTGCTGGGGAGACTGAGGCTGGCGGATCACTTGAGCTCAGGAGCTCTGAGCTGCAGTAGGACTCAAGACAATCTGATATCCACACTAAGTCTAGCACCAAGATGGTGAGCCCTCAAGAGTGAAGGAAGTCATGAAGGAAGTCATGAACTGACCCAACTCAGGCAAATAAATCAAGTTAAAACTCCTGTATCAATCTGTATTGAGAAATTAAACCCCTCAACCAATGCTGTACTTCTACCCCAGGCAAGATAGTGAGGTCTTGTTATTCTTTCATTTCAGTTCTGTCCAACTCTTTGTGACCCTATTTGATGTTTTCTTGGCAGAGACACTGAATGGTTTGCCTTTTCCTTCTCCAGCTCGTTTTACAGATCAGAAAATTGAGGCAAACGGGGTTGTGATTTGCCCAGGGTCACAAACTAGTAAGTGTCTGAGGCCAGATAGTGAGACCTAGTCTCAAAAAAAATCCTTCTAAGTGATATTTAATGTTCTATGTCCTAAAATTCCTTTTTGGTGTCAATATTCTATATTCTGTGTTCTAAGGTCCCTTTCAGGTCTGACAGTCTGTGAAATTATCTCCCCAGATCCTTACAGTTCAGCAAACATCCTTAGGAGGTAGGGATTGGTATACTATACTCATTTTATAGATGGCTGAACAGAATGAAGCTTGGGCTGAGGAGAAAATGTTGTGGAAGAGCTGAGCGTTGGAAGTTAGGAGATCCGGGTGCTAGCTGCACCTCTTCCATTGACTCATTGTGTGACCTTGGTAAACCCCTTCCCCTCTCTCAGGCCTCCGTTTCCCCACTTATAAAATGAGGGGGATTAAGCAAATAATGACAACAGCTAGCATTTATGTAGCTTTTAGTGTTACAAAATCCTTTCTTTAGGTTATTTCATTTTATCCTCACAACAACCTTGGGAGGGGAGCTATTATTATTTTGGTTTTACAGATGATGACAGAGTGTGAGAAAAGGTAAATAACTTTTTTAGACTCACCCAACTAATAAATGTGTGTTGGGGGGAGATTTGAATTCAGATCTTCCTGGCTCAGCTAATTCAGTTTTAAACTGAATTTAAACAGTTTTAAACATTAGAGTTTACCCCTGCAAGGTTTGTAAAAGGTTTATAAATCCTAGAGTTTACAAAGAGTTTACTTCCCTTACAACAAGAGAACCTTGCATCCACAGTGCAAATGTCAATCCCCTCCTTTTACAGAAGCTGAGGAATGGCCAAGTAAAGGGCCCAAGCCAAATCACTCTCCTGAATAGGATTTCAATCAAGCTCTTGCCGAGCCTAGCCTGGAGCTCTCCATCAGCACCAGCTCCCTTACTGGGCTGGCTAATTCCTCAGCTGCTAAAAGAGACTGTCCATGACTCTAGGCTGGAAGCTTTTTATGTTATCAGTGGAATAAACCTATGTTAGATTGGGAGGCTTCAGTTAACTGGAAGCGTATCCATCATTGTATGACTGTTCTCAGCCCAGCAAGTAATAAAGGAGAAACAGCTGAAGGAAGAAGCCTATGTCCAAGAGAGTGATGAAGTAATGCTGTGTTGGGAGTGGGAGCTGGGGTGGAGAGAGGGAAGTGTGATTGGGGGGAATGATCTGGCCTGTTAGAATCTCTGAAAACACTGTGCAATCAACAGTACTCGCAAGGCCTGAGGCAGTGCTCACCAGAGGGAAAAGGATTATCCTGTGTTTTTTTTCCCCAAGGAGTATGAAGTTCAAATCAGGCATTGTGCTGTCTGTATTATATGGCCAAAGGATCCAAGATCTAGAGTTGGAAGGAATATCAGAGACTGACTTATCCAGACCCATAATTTTACAAAGGAGCAAACAGAGGCTCAGAGAAATTGAGTGATTTGCCTTAGATGATATGAGTAGATGAGATTTGAACCCAGGTCCTCTGGCTCCAGCCTTTCAATGCATTCGACTGCCTGGGAAGTGGACTGGGAGTCAAAAGACCTTGCTTTGAATCCCAGCTGCCATTTACTGACTGTAACCTCGCCTGAGTCCTTTACCTTTTCAGAGGTCTTAGTTTTGGTTTTGGAGAAGAAGCATATTAGGTTTAGATAAGAGGATGGCTAGGGGCTTTTCTGTCTCTGACATCATCTGATTCCACAATTCTAGTTTGGGGGAACAGTGGTACTTCAGAGGCAAAATCCCCAAGGAAGAGGATGTTGCAGCATGCAGCCACTGATCCTCACCATGAGCATTTCCTTATGGATTCTCTTGATACAGAAGCTTGCCATCATTCTCTCCCCAGGCTAAAGCCCCCTTTCTGAGCATGTGTACTTCTTGGGTTATGGCAAATGTCCAAGTCACAATATACAGATCCAAGAAACACAGAATGTTAAAACCAGAAGAGACCTCAAAGACACAAGATAAGAGTATGTAAAAGAGTCTTGGAATTGCAGGCAGGAGACCAAGCTTTGAGTTCTTGCACTGCCATGCACTGATTGTATGATCTTGGGTAAGCCATTTCCCTTTTATTTTTCCCAACAATTAAATAATAGGATAGGACTAAATAATCTTCCATTCTGACTGTCTATATAAGTCTAAGATTCTGTTCCAATTTGTACCTGAATAAAATCCCTCAAAAACATTCCCTATCGGTGGCCATGAGCCAACAATGTAATATGGCAATTAATCCCTTGTCTTTCCAACCCATCCTTTCTCCAAATTTCCTGTTTCTAACATGAATGCTACTATCATACTAACTACCCAGTCTTATATCTGGGATTCAATCAGTTGCCAATAACAACAACAATTAGCTAGTATTTATATGTTTTGCCACAGTTTATCCATTTGATTTCCACAACCAGCCTATAAGGTAAGTGCTATTATTATCTCTGGTTTATAAATAGGGAAACAGAGGTTGAGAAAAGTTAAATGGCTTGTCCAGTTTCACACAGTGAGTAAGTGCAAAATTTAAACTCAGGTCTATCCTGACTCCAAGTCCAACATTCTATCTAGCTGCTGAGTCTTCTTGATTCTGCCTTCAAACTCCCTCTCATCTATCTCATTCCCAACATCCACATGGCCACCACTCTAGTTCAGATCATCTTTACCTCTTGTATGGACCATTGTAATGGCCTTCTAAGGCAGCTTTCTAGTTTTGAGTATTACTTGGGTACCAACAGTCTGTTTAAAATGGAATCCAGCAGTGTCACAAGTATAGGAGGAAAATAGCAAGTAAGTCTCTCTAACTCTTGAGTGAGTTCAAGTATAAAGCACAGGTGAACTGCCAAATAAAAAAGGCAGATGGATTATTTACTGTTGGTGATCTTGTGAAAAAAAAGCAAGGTGTAGCAGAACTATAGAAGGGAAAATATTCTGATTTTCAAAAAAAAGATGACAGAAGACCTTGCAAATTATAGGTTTGTCTTGGACTCCTGAAAAATATTCTAGAACATAATAATAAGATGATTATAAATTTGGACCCAGAGAAGAGATGATGTAATATTGTTTCCTCTTCATAGAGAGATGAGAGACTATGAATGCGGGTTGTCATTGTCAGTGGTGATCACTGTATTCCCTGGTTTTGCTTAGCTTTTAATGTTAAAATAGAAGGTTTTAGAGGGAAAGAAGAAATAGCTGGGAAAAAGGATGTGATATAAAAACAGAAGGCATCAATAAAATTGTTTAAGAGATAATGAACATTTTGGGGAAAAAAGAAGTGACAACAAAGAGCTAGCATTATTATTAATTATCAGGTGCTATATAATTAGCATTGTTATTGCAAAATAAAAGCCAGAACAGGTCATGCCAGATTACTTTTTTGATTGGAAGATAAATGCTCCAAATCTTAGGTTTTATCAAAGTATCTGACAAAGTCTCTTATCTTATTCTTGTGGAAAAGATGTGGGCTGGATTATAATACTTAGGTGAATTTGAAATTGGTTGAAAAATAAAATTCAAATAATAGTTCTCAATGGTTCAAACTCAATGTGGAAGGAGGCCACCAATTGAGTGGTCCAGGGATCAATGTTCAAACAAACCTAGGTTGACTCATGTTTTTATCAATACTTGGAAAGAGAGCGACAGCTAATTATTAGATAACAAAGACATATTCCACAAAAACCTTAGTGGGCTAGAATGATTACTCGGGTTTAATAAGGTTGATTTTAATAGGTATAGACCAGAAGTCTAACTTTGGATAAAAAACCCCAAACAACTTTAAAAGTATAAGGTGGATGGACATATAGCTAGATATCTGAATACTACTTCAGGGATATAGTGGATGCCAGATAAATGTCACACAGTGTGTTATGAATAGGAACTAACCTTTTCCTCCCCCCAATATCTAATTGATATTGGATTAATTGAGAAGTACAGTGTCTAAGACTAGAAAGGGGATATCCTTTCTATAGACTATGCTGGGGTGTTATATGTTTGATTTGGAGCTCCATTGGCTCAGTATTCAAAGACCTCAAGCTTTTGCTATATAAAGATCAGTTGAAGGAGATGATGATGGTTAATCTGCTAAAGAAAAAAAAATATATAATCAAATACAAACTACTCTGGCATTTAAGGCTTTTTTTCTCATGGCCACTTCCTTCCTTTCCAATATTCTTACACTTTACTCCTCATCCACATGCACTACAATCATTATGCTCTTTGTTGTTCCTCATACCTTTCATTTCCCATCTCCATGCCTCCATGTCTCCCGTGCCTAGATTGTTTCACGATCTCTGCCTTTTCATTTCCTTCATTTCCTTTACTATTAGGCTCAAACCCACCATTGGCAGGAGGTCTTTTTCAAATTATGCTACTGCCCCCTTACCATAGTGCCTTCTCCTCTGTGATTCCCTTTGCCTATCTGTACATGTCTTGTATGTACCTATTTATTTATCTGTCTCTCCTCATTAGGCTGCAAGCTCCCACTTTTCTTTGTATCCTCAGCACTTAGCACAATCCTTGGCACGTAGGAAGAGCTTAAAAATTCTCTTTGATTGATTCATTCTAAGAGCCTTTCCAGCCCTGACATTCTACAATTCTGCGTTGTTACCATCCTGCCTACATCAGTCCTGCTAATAGATTTTTTTCAATACTATTGGCCCAGCCTTTATGGATCTGTAGAACATCTGGATTTACTTCTTCATTTAAACTAGTCAGAACAGTAAGTTAAAGCACAAACCAAGTGGAAAATCAATGTCACCCAAACCTCCAGGCCCTGAAAGGGGACAGGTGAGAATCTATAAGATCTGACTGTCTGGGAGCAGTTTCCTTGATTTTCTACTCTGACACCCTCCCCTGAGTGAGTGGACGTGGCTTCAGTTCATTTTGGCTGAGAAGATTGCTTTTGAAACCTTGCTTTCTACTCCTTAGCTGTTTCTTGGTAACTTAGGTTCTCCCAGTATTCAATAGAGAACTAGCTTTCCCACTAAATAAAAGAGTGCCTTTATCACTCCGAGCAATGGAAAGCTTCCCAATTAGAAGGCTGTGTCCACTTCTTGGCAACACATTTTTAGGAAGGATGTTGAGAAGTCAAAAGCCTAAGAATCCTAGACCATGATGGCAAGAGATTTTGAGACCAGATCACAGGAGGATCAGTCGAATGGACTGGGAATGCGTAACCTGTAAAGAAAAAGCTCAAGGGGACCATGAGAGCTGCCTTTGAGTGTTTGAAATAGATGGAAGAGAGATTGTACTTGTTATGTTTGGCTCCAGAAGGCAAAACAAGGAACACTGGTGAAAAGATGCAGGGGTAGATTTTGTCACTGAAAAATGAGGTGTGTGTGGGGGAACCAAACTCTTTCCTACAATTAGAAATGGAATAAACAGTTTCCTGAAGCAGGAAGTCTTTTTTTTTTCTTTTCTTTTCTTTTTTTTTTTTTTTTTTGGCAACTGAGAGTGTTCAGGTAGAGCCTGAGTGACTTTTTTGTGAGGGATATGGTGAAGGAGATTTTTGTTCCAATTTAGTCTGGACCAAGATTCTATGATTCTATTTACAACAAAAAGCTCATTTATCTTAACTAAAGGACTCTGAGAAGAAGGGATATTTTCATAATAGGTAGTTGATAGATAATAGTATCTCCCATTTCTCTAGTTCTTCAAGGTTTACTGAGGCTTTACTCCAAGAATCCTATGAAAAAGTATTACGTATCCTGACTGCAATGACAGAAGCTCTTTTGGTCTAAGTTGGTAGGTAGAGGGGGAAATATTTTTTATATTTCTTTGTAGACCAGAAGAGAATGGGGAAATCATTTTCACTTTTCCCAGGTCCCTTCCAAGATGTTATACACAAACAAAACATCGATTCCTTTCTATTTTTAGGGCTTAGCTTTGTTTCAGAATTGGAAGTGTGCACTGGGTAGAACTGGAAGAGCTTGCTCAAGTACCTTGATCCTTGTGTAGTCATCAGCTTAGGGGAGGCTTAGAAAGAGCTTTATGGGGATCAGTGCTTGGCCCTGTGCTGCTCAACTTTTTTTTATTAATGATTTGGACAAGGCATAGGTGTTATGCTTAACAGACTCACAATTGACACAAAGCTAAAAGGTAGGTCAACATACTGGATGACATCATCTTCTAAAAATATCTTAGCAGGTTAGAATGGTGGGCCAAACTGGATAAAACTGAATTTAATAGGAATAAATGTAAAGTCTTATTGTTGGGTTCAAAAATCAATTTCACAAGCATAAGACAGAGATGTAATAGACAGCAATTTGTATGAAAAAGATCTGGGGATTTAATAAACTACAAACTCAATATGTCTATACTGTGATATGACAGCAAAACAATTGATGCTTTAGTCTTTATTGAAGAGTAGAGTGTTCTAGTACTCAAGGTTAAGGTTGAGAACATGATAATCTTGCTGTACCTTGCCCTGACCAGATCATATTGGGAATAGTATGTTCAGGCCTAGATGCTACATTCTAGAAATGATATTGGTAAGCTGGGAGTGTGCAGAGGAAGGCATCCAAGATGGAGAAAGATTCCGAGATTATGTGAGGGACTGATGGAAGGAACTGATGATTTTTTAAGTGAGGGAGGAGAGCTGCCTTCTAGTGTTTGAGGAGGGATGTGATTACTGTCTCCTAAGTGTTTGAAGGGCTACTCTGGGGGAAAGGCATTGGATGTCTTCTATGTGGTCCCTGGGGGGCAGAACTGGAATAGAGGGCTGAAGTTTCAAAGGAGAATATCAAACAACCATTTAGGCTTACTGCAAGGATACATCCTGCCAACTGGAGTTCACCCAGAATGGAATGGGCTGCCTCGCAAAGTGGCAGATTCCACTGTATCAGAGGTCTTTTAGCAAAGTGGACTTACCACAGTTGTTGACACTGAACCTCTGCCCTAATCTACTGAAGAAGGAAACAGCAAACCTTGTATCTTTGCCCTCCCAAAAAAATCCACAGAAAGTATGATCCATTGGGTCACAAAGAATAGGACATAACTGAACATCAACAAATGGAATGGATTAGGAGGCCTCTAAAGGTCATTCCAATTCTGATGATGTTCATGGGCTCAGTTTCTTCATACTGAGGGTCTTGGAAAGTTTTGGTCTAGAAGTCCTTGGAGATGGGCATTTTGGGGGAGACAACTGGGGTTAAGTGACTTTCCCAGGATCATACAGCTAATAAGTGTCTAAGGTCAGATTTGAATTCAAGTCCTCCTGACTCCAGGGGCAGTGCTCTATCTATTGTGCTACCTAAATGCCCCCTCATTTAATTTTTCAGTGAACATATTTTCCCCCCAATTTTATTTTTCTAAATACATGCAAAGATAGTTTTCAACATTCACCCTTGCAAAACCTTGTGTTCCAAATTTTTCTCCCTTTCCATAGACAGCCTCCTACCCTCCCATAGACAGCAAGCAATCCAAAATAGGTTAAACATGTGCAATTCTTCTAAACATATTTCCATATTTGTCATGCTGCACAAGAAAAATCAGATCAAAAGGGAAAAACTAGGAGAAAGAAAAAAACTCAAGCAAACAACAATAAGGAAAAAAAGATGAAAATACTATGCTTCAATTCATATTTAGTCCCCATAATTCTCTCTCCGGATGCAGATGGCTTTCCATCCCATGTCTGTTGGAATTGCTTTGAACCATCTCATTGTTGAAAAGAGTCAAGTCCATCACAATTGACCATTTACTGATCAGTTATTGTGTAGAATGTCCTCTTGGTTCTGGTCACTTCACTCAGCATCAGTTCACGTAGGTCTCTCCAGGCCTCTCTGAAATCATCCTCCTGATCATTTCTTACATAACAATAATGTTCCATAACATTCATAAATCATAACTTATTCAGTCATTCCCCAATTGAGGGGCATCCACTCAGTTTTCAGTTTCTTGCCACTACAAACAGGGCTGCCACAAACGTTTTTGCACATGTGGATCCCTTTCCCTCCTTTATGATCTCTTTAGGATACAAACCCAATAGAAACACTACAGGAACAAAGGGTATGCAGTTTTATGGCCCTTTAGGCATAGATGGACATAAAATGCTTACTACATGCTGGGTCTGATGCTCAGCACGGGGCATACCATGGTGAATAATGACACAGTGGCTGCCCTCAGGAAGCTTATGATCTCCAAAAAGAGATATAACATGTACAAAGAACACAGATAAGTACGAAGTATTCCCAAAACCTTAGGGCATTTTAAAGCAACTAAAACTTATGAGCTGCTAAAGCTTAAAACTGCATGAAGAGCTTTGGGACACCCTATGTACTTCAAGGTAGGACATGAAAGAGATAAGGAGTCTCCCCTCAATCCATCCCCCCATACCGCTGCCAAAAAGTGATTTTCCTGAAGCAGTCCCACTATCCCATCCCTACTGGATGAATTCCAGTGATTTCCTATTACCTCTAAGGTCAAATATAGACAATTGGTCTGCTGTTTAAACTCCATCACAACCAAGTTCCAAACCTGCCTTTTCAGGCCTATTTTCTTTTCTAACCCTTCCTATATTCTTCTGTCCCATCCGACTGGCTCCCTTGCTGCTCCTTCTTCTTGTTTCCATGCTCTGATGTGCTTCCTTGTTATTTCCTCCTCATGGAAGCCTTTGTTTCCTTTTAATGCTCAACTCAAATGCTGCCTCTTCTAGGAAGTCTTTCCCCTAGCCTGTGGGGTCCCCTACATTCACATTGTATGTTTTTTTGTATTTATCTGAGATATGTGTGGGGTCTCTCTTTACCTTATCGAGGACAGGATTGAGTTCATGTTGTTTTCGTGTCCCCAGGACTTAGCACATTATTTGCTGTGTAGCAGGTACCTAATAAATTCTTATTTACTGACTGATTGACTGCATGAACTTCTGACAGAAACCTCCAGGCTACATCCAGGACCTTAATTTTTTTCTCCTAATGTCTAATTTTATACATGTGATTTGGGACTGGAAGGAATCTTGGGAAGTCTAGAATAATATTCCAGAATAGTACCATCTCTGATCTAGAAAGGATGAACCCCAGAGGGCCCCTATCTAATCCTCATACCTCCACAAGCACCTCATACTTGTTGGGAAATGATGGCTATTTCTCAGAGAAACTCAGAACTGTTATTTGGTATTTCCCCTCCCTCAACATACAAAGAGAAGGCAAGGTTAGATCTGAGTTGTATCTTGTTTTTGATTCTTATCTATGAGATAAGGTAATTTTACCTTTATGACTTGGCTTCTTTATCTCTAAAATGGGAACAACTACTTTTATTATTTGCTTCATAGAATTATTAAGAAATCAATCTTTTATAGATCTTAAAGCAACATAGTGTAGTTAGTATAATGAATGCTAGAACCAGAGTCAAAAATCTTGAATTTTATCTCCCATGGAATCCTAGGTTAAAACACATAAATGATTTAGACACAAGGGGTATTGTCATAGGTAAATTAAGGGAGCATGGAAAGACATACATGTCAGATCTATGGATAAGGGAAGAGTTTAAGACCAAACAGGAAATAGAACAAATCATGTAAAAATAGATTAATTTGATTACATGAAATAAAAAAGCTTTTGTACAAACAAAAACTAATGTAGACAAAATTAGAAGGAAAACTGGGAAATTTTATAGCAAATTTTTCTGACAAAGGTTTCATTTCTCACATATATAGGGAATTGAGCCAAATCTAAAAAAACAACAACAAATAAGACCCATTTCCCAGTGGATAAATGGTCAAAGGACATGAAAAGGTAATTTTCAGAAAGAAGAAATATGTCTCTATGACACGGAAATGTGTGGATTTTGTTTTTTGCTTCACTATACCTGTGTGTAACAGATTTTGCTTTCCTGCATTGTTTATTGTTATTATTTATTGTTTGAAATTTTTTTTTAAAAAAAGAACTATTTACAATCATATAAAAATGCTTTAAATCACTACTGATTAAAGAAAGGCAAACTAAAACAACTCTGATATATTGTCTTACACCTATCAGACCACCAACTGGGGAATGATTGAATAAAGTGTGATATGTGAATGTGATGGAATTGAGTTGTAAAGAAATAATGAAGGACAGGATTTCAGAGAAACCTGGGAAGACTTGTATGAATTGATTCAAAGTGAAGGGAATCTGCAATCAAGAGAATAATGTACTAACAGCAATATAGTAAATAGTAACAGCAATATTGTAAAACCAAGCACCTTTAAGAAACTTAAGAATTCTAATCAATCCCATGAAAAACACTAGTCCTTAGGATCAATGTCGCTACCCATCTACCAACAAGGTAAGAATAAGACATATGTTTTTGGACATGGTTAATGTGTTATAAGTATTTTGCTTTTCTTTCTTTTTTCTTTATAGTCAGGGAATAAAGATTGGAATAGAAAAATAAATATCTGCTAATTGAAAAATAAGTTGAACTAAAAGAATAAATGAAAAAGTATGTAATATGACATTTTGTTCTATGGAGTCAAATGTTTTTTGAATAAATCAACAGATAATAAGCACAACGAAGTCTTATAATCTATACATTTTTCATTTCATTGTAAAATGAAAGAAGGTGTAATTAATTGTTAAAGAGCACTTATAAAAGCTTGTTTGTTTCCTACCAAGACTTCATCAAAGGTGTTCTCCATTTATACTTAGCTGACTCTGGTGAAGATTGTGCATAAATGGAAATTAGACATATAGGTTCATGATTATTGGTCTTTTGGACATCTTCTGTGAGTGTTAATAAGAGCTTGAGATTTTTTCCCCCAAGTCTTTGGAATCATTCTTTCCTTCAGTTCAATCTTGTATATCAGTTCTTCAATGTCCTCACCATGGTAACACTTCCAGCACAGATCTCTCCATATAAACTTGGACCAATCTCTCTGCTTTTCTCATTATTATTCTTCTCGTTAGTGCCATTTCTACTTCTTTTGTAAGCATCCCGGGGATCCTAGAGTCCAAATGTGATGAGTCAACTATCCTTGATGGAAAAAAGTTTGTCAAAATAGTTTTAGCAATTTTTTCCAACCCCCCTCCCCACCATTTTCCTTCGATCTGTCTCAAGGGCATTCAAGGATGAAATTAGAAAGAGAACTACAAATACAAGTGTCATTATTCTAATTAAAACACAACATCTCTGACAAATGACTATTTTGCTTTTATTTGAACACCTCTAGTAACAGGGGGCTCATTCTCTTCCAAAACAGCAGTCCATTCTTATCTTGGGGAGGAACAGCCTCATACAAGGCCAGTCTTCTTACCCTTGTTCTTGCTGTGTGACAGGAGGATGGCCCCAATTCACTTTCACTATCTGAATCTTCTTTCTCCTAGATAGCCTAGTTCAAGTCCCACCTCCCCTAGAGATTTTTTCCCCTCTAAAGTTTTAAGACTCCCTGGATATTTCATGATTTTTTTTTTGGCCCATAGAAGGGAAATTATTTGCTCAAAGCCTCTTAACCCCACGGGGTGTCTTGTATGGAGGAAGTTCTCCGATGTCTTATTCTCTAATTCCAATTAAGTTGCCCAAGGGCCTCTAGAGATAGAATCCCTGGCTTCCCTTGGCTCCTCCACATGGCCTGACATAGGACTGGTTGCATAGTAATAATAATAAGGATGATTGACATTTACATGACACTTAAAGGTCTACAAAGTGCTCCTTCTTGGAGAGTCAACATGGGCTAGCAGTATAAGTTTTATGTTCAAGACCCACCTCAGACTCTTGTTAGCCATATGACCCCACTTTACCTTAAGCCTTAGTTTCCTTATCTGTAAAATGGAGATAATAATAGCCACCTGTCTCAATGAATTGTTTCAAGCATCAGAGAATATATTGCATATAAAATACTTTGCAAGTCTCAAAGAATATATAAATGCTAATTATTATTTATCTTCTTTTAACAGCTCTGTTGAGAGAGGGGTCAAATGACTGAAGTTATAATCTCCAGTGAACAGATCAGGTCTAGCCTCTATTTGGGGTTTTCTTGGCAAAGACACTAGAGTAATTTGCCATTAACCTTCTCCAGCTAGTTTTATAGAAGAGGAAACTGAGCCCAATAAGTGTCTAAGACAGGATTTGAACTAAGGTTTTCTGACCTCAGGCCTGGCCTATAGTCCTATGTACCACCTAACTGTTCCATCCCTTAGCTACCTTATGATAGATGATCTTGACCCATGATGGGAGTCAGTGTTTAGGCAGAAGAATTATCTTCGATGTTCACCTGCTCTTGCTCATATTCCTCTTGCTAACGGTCCATCTTTATATCAGAAGATCTTCTATGTTGTAACATTTAACATGAACAACTCTGTTATTCAGATCTGTGACTCAGTCCTTTCAAAGGGGGGGAGTCAACACCTGGGTTTTCTGGACACTGTTCTCCATATTCAGTCTATCCTGGGGTGAATGATCTCGCCTGCTTTCTTTGTACTTGTTTTCCTTCTCCAGTGCTTTCTGAGTCAACTTTCTGGTATTATCAAGGTTGTCCACTAACAACCCTAAAAACCTTCAGTGGTGGAAGATACAAACCTCTCTCCAGTGAGAGGAGCATTATTACAGAACAATAATATTCCATAACATTCATATACCACAATTTACCCAGCCATTCTCCAATTGATGGGCATCCATTCAATTTCCAGCTTCTAGCCACTACAAACAGGGCTGCCACACTACTGAAATGTAGTCTGGAATTGCTTTCCCCAAGATCTCACCCCACACAGGTTAGGATTTTTTTTAAGAGGTATTGACTTGATTGGCAAAGGGAACAGACTTAGGTTTTTGATTTTTCTTCCTGTTCTCCAGAATACAAAAGACCATGAAAAGCTGCAGCTTGCTCCCTGAGATTGCTCATGTGACTAACACTGGGAAGTTGTCCTGAGCCAAATCACCATGGCTGTCCTCATTGAATATCCTTGTTGAATGTCCTTCCTCTCCTGGGACCAAGTAAGCCTGCTTTTGTTAACTATTGCATGACCCATTGGTGTCCATTTCATTTTAATTATTGGACCTAAACTATGAGACCCGAGTCAGGACCCTCCCACAGCCATGGTTCCTAAGGACCCGAGCGGGGTCTTTGAGGGAAGGTTCCCCCCATCTTCTAAGCAAACTGAGATAAACGTGAAGGCTAGATTGAGACAGGGGTCACCTTGAGTCCAAAATCAGTTATTGTGACCTTCTCTAGTCAAGTTAGCAATAGACTATTAGGGGTAGAAGGATGCTTACAGAAAATATTCTCCAGTTGAGCCATTTTCCAGATCAGGAACCCAGCATAGTATTTCCCAAGAGGACACCAAATATCACTTCCAGGAAAGCTCTTCTGGGTTTTTCTGGGTGTGATTGATCTACAAACAGTAAGCTCGCCTCTGAGAGCGGTCTCTTTGTTCAAGTGTTCTTAAATACACAAGGGATCTATGTTTTTACTAAAGGAAGGAAAAAAGATTCTCCGGCTCCTTTGTGGTAACTCTCAGAATGCTTAAGGACAGCTTACAGTCATCTGGAAAAGATGGAGGAAGCTCGGACACCCGCTGTGTCTGCCTCGGCCAAGAATGGCTCATGCTGGACAGATATGTGAGTTGGACAGCCTAGGGTTATGGAACCTTAGAGATCATCATACAACTCTCTCCTTTTTAGCTAGACCCAAAGAGTAATTATCAGTGATTCATTGTCAGCTTGGAAGGTCTCCAGGAGAGTGCCCCAGGGATCTGTGTCAGGGAGCAGTGTTCTTGTTAACATCAGAATATATCCCCTGTTTGTTCAGGATGCTCCAGGACTGGTAAGCTTTCCAGCTATCTGGCAACAGAATGGTTTGTGGATGGGAGATAAGCTCTGACCGATCCCCCAGTGACCCCCGACTCCAAAGGTGACCCGACCCATCAGATTTAGTGCCTTCCAGGGGGGACAGAGGTGGGGGAGTTGTATCATGACCTGGTGCCCCTGAGATCAGCAAGAGGGGAAGCACTGTGTGTGATCTCTGTGGAGCAGATTACATGCCTGAGCTCCTTTTGTAAAAAATGTGTTTCTTCCTTTCCCACCAGGAGAAATACTTTTCGATTAGCACAGAGGCTTGGTTTCTATTTCTGCTTTCGAAAAGTGGCGCGAGGAAATTGGACTGTAATCATATAAAAGCCTGGGAAATTGCTGGGCTAGAACCAGTAGAAAGAATTCTGTGGGCCAATGGACTCATTCATACTCTGTCCCCCCCATGCCTGGACCAAATAATCTCACAAATATACCTCCCTGCGGTCAAGGGATGGAGGCAGTTTGAAGTCACCTCAGAGGGCTGACTACTGCAGGCAGCCTCTTTAGACTTAGAATTTCAGGGGTCCCGGAGCTAGAACGGACCTT